>NC_079372.1:4617500-4872500 GCF_021018895.1 Seriola aureovittata | reverse complement strand
AAAATGGCTACTGTATGGCTTCCTGTGTTCTCTTCCATGTAAGGAAGTCTTCTGGCTCTGACTGCAACGTGCTGAGTGTCTCTATCCTCTCCTGTAGCATCAGTCACAAGAAACATCAATAGCTGTACGAGCGGAGAGACAGAACATATCATCATGAATAATACACATGAACAGGAAACTCTTGTCCCTGCTGTTAAGACACTTTTTTGCAAAGGATATGAATGTATCAAAATTTTAATAGCTATTCGCCTAACCAGATTTAAAGGACTTATGAAGTACAAGGCAGGTGTGGCACTAAAACGGAAGATTGTCTTCCCTTTATTTAGCACTATAAATGTCTGTGGAGAGAAGAAAAGGAGAAAGAGATAGTATTAATAAATGACAATCAGATAAAAATACACATACAGTACAGATTGTAATTAAAAACATCCAGCATCTGGATTTGATACAAAAACTAATATGTTATCCTATGTCATGTATTCATTACATACATCTATCTAAGTAAACTGATATACATGAGGGTATTCATTAAAGATGGCGTGTGCATTTGCTCATAAAGTAATACATGGTGCATTTTGTGTCACATAAAATGAGCTGAAAAACGAGTGAAAATGGCTGCCAGGATGTTTCTAATGTTGGTATGTTGTCCCAGTCACTCAGCGCTGTTCTGCCCATCATGGCTTTGGCGGTTTCAAGAGAAGGAAACGAGCAAAACCAAGGAAGGCTGGCTCTTTCTGTGGATAACCTCATAATTGTTTGAATAAAACATGGCGATTTGCATGAAACTTTAATGAGACTCTGTGCATTTGCACAAGTGATATGGGCCCTTGTGCTTTTAACAAGGCATCCCTCACTACATTAAACCCTGCAGAGTCACCAACTCAGTGCTGAAGGCTGGAGACGGTGAAGTCAGGAAGGAGGGAGAGGAGGAGGAGGAACAAGGAGGAAGAAGAAAGGGAGTGGAGACGTACAGTAAGAGACCTCATGGTGGTGTCACGTGGTTGTGTAATGTGTTCTGTGCCATTCCAACAGAAAATAAGGTGTAAGATGTTGTTAACAAGAAACGTAAACATCTCAAAAAGAAACATGGAACCTGAAACGAAGAGCATTTCTGCCCGGAGGATGAGACACACTTCTGTCACATGACCCTCTGATATCAATTTGACTGAGATCCACAGACAACTCAGATCAAGCCAGTCCAGTGTAACATGATTAGATAATCTTACTCTCCGGTTACTATTATGGGTCAGAGCAGCAGCCTCTCCCCTGAGTGTTAATACTCTCATATATACTGTAAACATTCCCAGTCAGCACTATGGTCAGCCTTAATGACACACTTGGAAATGTCCCAGTTGCCAGTAGCATGGCATTTCATCACGCACATACTGTATGCTGTGTGCACATGCATGACCGATACACATAAACTACCGTGCACACAAATCAGCATGCACAACGCTCCGAAAATGAGCAACCAATGTTGTCATCCACACACACACACATGACTGCTATATATGTAGAGAGTCTTTTTTTGTAACGCATGACTAAACTGCCGCAAAGCTACTGAAAATTTCATAATCCAGAGCTGAGCAAAGAGGAGAGCAGAGGAGAGGGAAGGCAGAAAACGGGGGAGATGGAGAGCGAGTGAAGCAGGCAGGCAGGCAGGCAGCAACTGTGGCAGCAGCATGCTGAGGAGAAGCAGGACAGAGGGAGCCAGAGCGAGGAAGCTGGGCAGAAGATGGAGAGGAGGAGGGGAGAGGGGGATGGGCGGGAGACGAGGGGGGAGAGAGAGAGAGAGAGAGAGAGAGTGAGAGAGAGCGCGGCTTCAACACAGAAGCTCCAGCCATCAGGCACGGCTGCAGCATCTGCATCCACGAGGGCCGCAGCAGCCATTCAAAGAGTCCCCTTCATTCAACCCTTGTGGTAAATGGCAATTGGACTGCATTTTCATGGCACCTTTAGCCCAAGATCCTCACTCACTCACACACTCACTCACACACACACACACACACACACACACACACACACACACACATAATAATACATCAATTGGGTTAGGGCTCAGCTGCCATGCTAGGTGCTAACCTGCTGATGTATTCCTCATCACTGCCATTTCACTTTACATTCTTCTAGAAAAACCTGTCATCTTTGTTAGAGAAAATATGATTTTCTCTAAAGGTGCAGACAATCTGGAAACAAGCTGACATGTTCTTTGAGATTAAATCCAGTTTAGCTCATGGTGCATCACAAACTGTCGCTGAGATAGTATCACTGGCAATATTCATCTTTGATCCACACAGGGGACAAATAAGCAGATGTTGCCTCAGCTCTGATTCACATACACAGGGGTAGTGGGGGAAAGCGTTTGTTTCTCTGATTTTATTTTAAAAAATGAAATAATATCAGACTGTTTCATTCAGGTTGTGTCTGTGAAAAATGGCTCATTTTTGCACCTTCAGGTCTTCCCCAGAAAAACACATTTGAGTGAACCTCGCTGCAGCTAGAAGGAAAGCAAGTGCACTCATGCATCCTTGCACATGTCGTCCATTTCATCCCTGTCCTCACTTCATCTCTCCCTCCCTCCCTTTCTCTGTCATTCTCTCTTTCCCCTCTCCTTGAAACTGATCTGTTCCACCGGCCTTGTACACTGACGCCGAGTTCGTGCTGGCCTAGCCTGGCCTGGCCTAGCCTGGCCTGGCCTGGCCTGGCTCAGCGTGGCCCAGCCCTGCTCAGGCCACCAGCTAGGTAGGGGAGGGCTCCATGCTGTGTCATCGCCCCGTCAGCCTGCCAGGCCTCTGTCTCAACTATGACACAATCTGAAAGAGCCACAACTGAGGATTTGTGATGAAGAAGATGAACAGCTTTCATTTATGGTTATTTCTCTGCACTTCCCCAACACCCTCCTCCCTGCAAGGAACACATCCAGAACCAGCCCGCCGCCTCTCAGTGACAAAGACATACAGAGCAACGTTCTCCCATCAAGGTCACCACCTGAACTGACGTCACGGCTGCTCGAGCTGCCAGATCCAAAGCAGCATCGGCTCCCCTTGGCATTAGAACGAGACTAGATCGAGGGCCATAATTAGATTTGCCTGAAGCTGGGAGCTGACAGGACTGCTGGAGAAGGCAGGTGCACAGGCGAGAAGCAGGAAAAAGCTTCCATGGCTCGCATGCATCTGTGGCAGCAACGCGTGGCCATGTGTGGAATAAAAGACAAACGAGCTGTGGGTTAGTGAGTTAATTTATCAACAGTCCCATGTATCGCTGGACATGTTTGCCACGCGTCATTTGAATCGTGTCTCCTCCTTGTGCACTGGACTGATGCGTTACATAACAGTCAGTGAGCACGGAGTAAAGACAGGTATAAGACAGAGACAGACGGAGAGAGAGAAACGCAGATCCTGTCCACGTCAATAAGTACAAACACACACATTATCTAAACACATCCCTTCAGCTAATGATGATGACTTCAGGTAGACTTGTTATATTTTACAGTATACTCTGTGGACTTGCAGAGTTATACAACACTGTTGTCAAAAGAGCAGCAGTATGTAAAAGAATATGTGATTGGAGGAGACCATTTTGAATAAAAATGCCAATTTTGTTACATAATTCTTTGTTAAAAATAGACAACAAACGATGTTACCATGGTAGGAGATTTTAGCCTGGCTGCTGAGTCCTGTTATAAACACGCCTGTGTTAAACTGATCTCAGCACACTTTGTATCTTGATTAATGCTTAAGTAAAGGACAGCCATTTTATGATAAAGTATTCTTTTGTCTTCTTAAAGTAACAAACAGGTTCACACTCTTTACGAATACAGGAGCACTACAGTGCATAGATGCCTCAGATTTTTCCAAATGGCTGCAAATTTCAAGGAAGTTTTTAACTTTCCTGAGCCCTCATTTCACTCTCTATCGAAGTGATGGCTTCTATATGTTTTATCTTTTTTGATCCACAGACTGATTTGTCCAACAAGGGCAAGATGAAGCCATGTGAAATGAATACAGTCTCCTTTAACAGTTTTGGTTGACAGGTACACATGATGGTGATAGACTCTCAAGGTCACCCAGCCGTCCTCACACTGAGCTTTAGACATGACAGAAACCCCAGAGAGACACGTGTCTCCTCTAAGACAACCAGAGTCCTCACAGCCTGCTGCTGCCGCCGCTGCTTTTCTCTCCTGCCACAGATTAATTTTGAACAATTAGAAAAGTCCGTCATGTGGAACAACAGCCTTTCAACAGTTACCGCATCTGACCTTTTCCCCAAAGCCCTGTGAGCACATCAGAGATACGCCAACGTCCCACTCAACAGCTCGAGTGCCTAACTCTCACACTCCCCAAAGGTCTTCAAGGAGGAAAGCATAATTACATTCTGCAACCTAATCACGAAATTAAAATAACTGTAAACACAGCCCACCTGGAAGCCAACCGACACAAACCACACAGCGTCTCTGTCTGCAAATTCCAGCCATTATGTATGTCTCACCTCGACATCATGAGGCTACTCATCTACTGACCGTCATGTGAAATAGTAATATGCATGTTTGGGCTTCACTGCTAAGCATCAAAAAAAATTACCAGAATCTCAGTTTTACAAATAGCAGAATGAAAATGCAAATGTGTTCCTGTTGTGATCAGATTTAAGTTACAATCATATGGTACTTGCTCTATGACTTGACTATACTCTAAATAAAATATGTGTTTGGTAACTATTGAGACCCTGGACAATCATTTTTTCCTTATTTTTATATTTAAAGGAGTAAGACGGATCAATGACACAGAGATTTCCACGTGTCATGAACATTGACTTTGCTATCAAGGTCAAAGTATTTAAACAGGATACAAAGGCAAAACAAGCTGAACGGTTGCTGTGATGTAATGATGTTATACTTTGACTTGCATGTTGTGATTTTACAGGTAATATTAGTGCCATTTTGCAGATTTTAGCAGCCTGAGGTAGAGGGACAAATACCATCCAAAAACTGGACTGGGCACAGTCAGAAACATCCTTTGGTTTAAACAGTCCTAGTTCATTTGAGTTACGGTAATTTCCTCCTTGTGTGTGTGTGTGTGTGTGTGTGTGTGTGTGTGTGTGTGTGTGTGTGTGTTTCAGGTCTATGTAAACTCACTTTTTGAGAATTCAGGTAGTATGGGTCCAGGTCCTCCAGTGGTACCGCCACCATTCCTGGAGGGATGTCCCCATAGATGTAGGGCAGGCTCTTCCCAGCCTCCAGATCGCTGTTGGGCTTGGGCTTGTTCTCGTCATCATCGTCACGGTAGCTGCTGTCCTGCTTGGGTGGTTTCCTGTTCTTCTCCTCATTGATGCGCTGCTCAAGGCCCACCAAAGATTCCAAAGTAAACTTCTTGAAGCTATCAGGTCCTGGCGGTGCAAGAAGGGGTGCAGCCATGTTTTCATCCTGCAGCTACTTGGTCTTTAGGTTTGTACCATCCACAGTAGCAGCTCTGCAGGAGGTGCAGACACAAAAAGGAAAGGTCAACCAACAGGCCATTCTGCATGGAGTTCATGACTTCCAACATTACTTTCTAAAAAACAGAGCTCACATCTGATATGTTGTATATGTAAACATCATTGGTTTTTTTTTTTTTGTTTGTTTTTTTTTAAATCAGCAAATGTATAGGGAAAATCACACTGATGCATTCATGTTCACACATACACACATTTACATATACAGTTATGAAGTCCTGGTGATAGAAATACGAGTTAAAGGCAGAAAAATGCAATATATCCATTCAAGTACATGTCAAATATTTGATTCCACAAAAGTGACTCTGAATAACATGAAATACTACAAAAATGGCTGCCTGAATGTTTCATCCTTAACACATTATTCATTTGCTGGTTTCCCTTGGTCCAAATTAATGTTGAGAAAAAAAAAAAAGAGAACTACAACTGTTTGATAAAGAAAGGTATACTAACTGTTTTTGTGACTGTAACAAGTAACAAGATACACCATGGTCATGATCTGTATAATGTCTGTGTATCTGTCATCCACATTCAGGGAGAACAAGTGCTGAGAGGTTCAACAGCCAAGGAGACTTAAAACAACTGTGTTTCACTCACTCTATCAGTGACAATGGATCCAAAAAAAAAAGGTTTATCTTGAGCAACATCTTATATTTTGTGGACATAAGTATAATTTTAAAACAGTAAAGAAAAACCAAGCTAATTACATCTTTACATGTGACGGTTCATGAATTTGTAAAAGCAGAAAGAAACCAAAACCTTAAGGCAGAAACACAGACAGAGTTTTGTTTAAGATGCACCAGAACAAAACCAAGTGTACTTTTTTATTTCATTATGTTTCACAAGTTACTTAAACATTGCTCAGGGTTCACACACATACAGAGATAAGTTAAGTTCAAGATTAGACTGAGATGATGAACATTTCATCTTAAAGGACAACCCTGGGATTTTTGAACCTGGGCCTTATTTTCTCATGTTTTCACGTGTAAATGATTCATAGGGTCAAAAATCCTGGAGCTATCCTTTAAGGTACCACAGCAGAACAGATGCTTCTGTTATTCTGTATTTTCTCATCAGAAATCTCACCCTGTATGCATACAGCAAAGTGTTTCTGTAACATAAGCTCTGCTGATTATAATCAAAATTGAAAAAAGAAGAAATAATGATACAATACATTTTACTGAGTCATTATATTAGACATATTTCATATGCATATATCAAAAATCTACATATTTGGTCATTTGCAGAGGTTGATGAGTTACATTAGAAATCATGGGTGTAATTTCAAAACAATAGTCCACCTTTTTAGCTTTTATATTTGATAGCTGATTTTATAAAGTTCAGGAAGTATTATTTTATAATTTCATGTTTCCTGTTGCTATATTTGCTGATTTGTTAATGTCACAATTCTTAACATTGTGCAAAGACACAAAACTAATGTAATTTACATATTTTTCATCAGTTACGCTCGATCTTGTGTTCAGGCACCAACAGTTTAATGCTGTGATTAATTATGATCTCAAATTTCTTTTACCCAGTGCTGGAAACAAGTTCTGGCTCCTGCACTAAACCTCTGACAATGAAGACAACAGACCCATTTAAGGATTTTACTCCTCATGATTTTTTGAATAGCTGTAGAAAGGCTGACAGAAAACACAGCACACTTAATGGCTGCATGACTCAGTGGAGCCTTTATCCAGCACACTTAGATGTAAAAAGGGTACGATGGTTACATGACAACTGTTCAAGCTGCAGGACATTTCAGGGTCAATGTACTAATGTGAGGCAGTGCTGAAGGAAAGAGGAGCGAGCTGACAGGGAGAAAAGGTTCAGCAGAAACACAGCCACACCTGAAACCGACACACTGACTGTTTGAAAGACGACAAATGACTTGAATCAGTATTTCTAACATTATGATCCTTCCTTTCTTTTGCATTGTATTCCACCCACTATTATTCCACACAAACCTTTGTTATCCAGCGTGTGGTGGTGGAGAGAAAGGTGGATGCCGCCTTAACAGCACAATCAACCATATCTGAATCACAAGGCCTGTCACTTCCCTGCTCCCCTCTTGCATAACACAATCTAATTAAAAATGCTCGACATATAAGGCAGATATCAGACAGGAAAAGACTCCACTCTATCTGTCCTGGTATGGGAAGGTGGGAGAGAGGCGGGGGGGGGGGGGGGGGGGGGGGGGGGGGATCACAGAAAACATGCAGCCTGTGAGCCAAGACGTCTGTTTTAAAATGGACCCCGGAACCTTGCAGTCGCTGAGCCTTCTGCTGCTCTGCTGGCGCTGTCCGCTCCAGCACCACAGGAGCGCACACACACACATACTAACACACACATGCACACATATGCACATGCACGAATGCATACATGCAGGGTTCATGGAGAGAGAAAAATCATAACCGATCTGTCTGGAAAAACCGTTTTGCTGTACAGCGGGCCTTCACGTTGAGCTCTCCGCTCGACGCCTTCAGGCCTGCACTTTTAATCCTTCAATTCTCTTCAATGTTATTGAGTCGTGGTGACAACTCGTGGGCTTGCACACTGCTTACACCCAGGCTTGGCAATGCAATCATTTTCACAGAGAAAACGAGCACCTTCTGGCACCTTCTCGGTCATTTTCAGAGACGCAGTAAAGAAATTGAGACTTGTTTACTAAAGCTGTTAATTAAGAAGCATGGCCTGTAGACGCCATTATAGGTGTGTGTGTGTGTGTGTGTGTGTGTGTGTGTGTTTTCACTAAAATATGTCATTGAATAGAAAAGTCCTGCTCAGCCACAGAGAGAAGCTGGAGGCTGTACTGCGCAGAGAAGTGGCCCGCTACAACC
The DNA here is from genome assembly GCF_021018895.1 of Seriola aureovittata. NCBI lineage: Eukaryota > Metazoa > Chordata > Actinopteri > Carangiformes > Carangidae > Seriola > Seriola aureovittata. Next base: position 4,864,173 of record NC_079372.1, on the reverse strand, counting down.
AAATTGGCCGAAGCGGTGTTGCTGCAGTGGGTGGTTTGTATGTTGAAAATGTCACGCTGTGGTAAACGCAACCGTGCATTTGTCAGTCACAAGTGTAATGTCGATGTATCATAATAAAAATGTGCAAAATGTCCCTCTTGTTATTCAGCAAAAAAAAAAAAAGTAAAAACGATTGATTTTTTTTTTTTGGTGGGGGTTGGGGGTATTCTGTGCGTTTTTGCGCGTTGCCTTGAAGGATCTGCACCACACCCGTGAAGCCATGTCTACTGCCAAATCAATAAGAGCTCTATCTGTACACAAGATAGCCCAGAGTATGAAGCTAGACAGCAGCATAAAAAACAACACACGGTCCGCAACATGAGATGAAACACAACAAACACGAGCATTAGAGAACACTGATGGAACTGCCACACCGAAAAAAACCACCTGGAGGAATGTCAATTTCTTGGCTGTCGATGATGGAAGGAGGATCAGGCTACTCACATAGCATCAGCCCCTTTTTCGCCTTGTGGTGAATCAAGTGCATCATCCTGTAATCCGGAGGGTATATAAAAGAAGCCAAATATAGTGACCAAAATCTGAAAAAAGAAATGTGCAGGTTTTGGCTTTTTGAGGGGCTGGATCGGTCAGACGGCGCCCTACCTGAAGCCGAACCTACGAGACATTTTCTCTCACAAAGGTCTAATCAATGCCTCGGATGCTCGACGAAATAGTTAATCCGATAAATTCCTTGCCATCGATATCAAATCATTGATAAACATATTGTCCCCTTGCTCTAGTCCAGCCGATAGATGCTCAGCAAATGCAGACACCCTCTTCCATCCCGCTCCAAAAAAAAGAGCAGTGTGCAGCTCTGCGACATTTACGCAAGGATACCGACAGAGAGAAAATCTGCCCTTACCTAACATCATACGTGCCTTTTTCTCAAGCGATTATAAATGAGGGATACTCACTTTGTAAGCGTTACAATGAATCCAGAAAGCCGTTGCAGGACTGCAGATGTGGAAAAGATTGGGGAGAAACTGCGGTTGTCGCCATATTGTTGCTGCTATCTTCCCCCTCAGTGCGAGCAGTTTCCCTGCATAATTGATGACTCTCAGCAGAATGTGAGGGAGTGTCGGCAAGTGCGATTCGTGAAATCGTAAAGGTCATTTAGGCCTGCAGCCTCCAAACCCCAGAGTGCGGCTCACTGAACAGAGCTCACCGGGCTCAGGGATGAGCCTGGATGAGACTGTGCACAGAAAAACGTGCACATGGTTATTTCTGACAAAACGCATTTGGCTCACCGTGGGCTCAGTGTGGTGAGTTGTAGTGCAGGAATTTATTGGCTGTCAGGTTTTGACGGTAGTCAGTCAGAGACATCTCCCAGAAGACCAGAGCATGTCCTGAGATACAGAGAGAAGAAACATTATATAATACATGTTTCATTACATTATATATACACTTATATAGCATCTTCTCTTTACATTCGTTTACAAACATAAGTAAACTATATTTATTTAGGCCAATGAAGCCTGTCTGAACAAATACATGTTTGGAAGTTTTTTGTGTGGGAGCATATTTTAAAATATGGACCATTTCCTCTTGAGGTATTGTAAACTATTTTCATTTATAGCCTCTGCATCAGACTGATACACTCCCCCCGCACTCTGCTCTTTAATAGCACAAATTAATATGCAAATAGGAAGCTCTTAATCTGGTAACCTGCCCCCTTGTCTTTGTGTTGTTATGTAAGGTAAGTGTGTAACACAACTGAACTGAATCAAAATGAATTGAAACTCTTTGAAAAAATAATTTAAAAATTCTGTCAATTTTGAGACATTATTTGAGCTGGAATATGAGATTTATTTATTGATTTCATTATTATATATCATTTATTTTTGTCACGATGTCATTACACACTTTATTTCAGTTGTGACTCAGGACGTGCAAATTACGTCACTGGTCAGAAGGACATGCAGTTGTTTTTGTTTTTGGTCAAAAAAAAAGTCCTCAGCAGTTTAAACCACATGGAGTTGAAGGGGCTTCTGCTGTTTGTGAGTGCTCTGTGTTTGGCTGCTCTGACTTCACCACAGGACAGTAAGTAAAACCAGAGCAGGGGGGTCGAGCTACTTCAGTTTCTGTAAATTAGTTGGTTGGCAAATTGGTATGAATCTAGTCAAGCTGTCTGATTTATACTGTCCATATACGTTGTTTACTTACAGTTGCTCACAGCAGCCTTCAAATGAGCTATTTAAACATTTTTCCTCTTCTTTTAAGAAAGATACTTCTCCTTATAACTGATAGTGGTAACTAAGCCAACAACCATATAGGTCGTTTTTTACAACCCTTTGATAAGACCCATAGGAATGTCTCCTGAAATAGCGCCCCTATACGGCTGCATACGTACCAGACCTCGGTTGTCATGGTTACCAAAATAAACACGCGACTGTACCGTGGCCGTGGATACCATATTAACGTTCATGGCTGGGTCAGGTTTTGATACTAAAACTACTTGGTTAGGTTTATGAAAAGATCGTGATTTGGGTTTAAATAAGTACTTCCAAAACTGACGATCTTTGTTGTCATGGTTACAATATTAACAACGTGGTTAACTTGGTTGAGCGCTGATGGGTTAAAGGAACAATATAAATAAACTGCTGGGATCACATGGGAGTCAGACACCTCCTCTCCTGTGTCTTATTTCTGTCCATCCACCCCCACCTCAGCCTGACGTCCTGACACGGACTTTGATGGTCTATTTACTACTATTACTATTTACGTCACCGCACTTTTCTCTTTGCTCCTGTCATGATAACTACGGCCACTAGATGTCGCCTAACAACAAAACATGATATGGGTGACGATCATACTAACCTGCTGCACAAACGATCTTTGGGCTCGTTTTTTACAGGACAGTCTCTTTCAGAGAAAAATATAACTTCGTCATCCTACAGCTATTCGTAATTGTTTTTCAGATTCAAATTTTACATAAAAATATGATACGCTTATAAAATATGATGCTTTTTAATAATTTAATTTAGGCTAGTAGTAGTGTGGCATATAACGTACTTAAAACTGTCAATATGTTGACAAATACATCATGAAATATTAACCAAATAATATACAATTTATTATTAACAGTGCAACACTAAAATAAGTGTTAATAAGTGTTTCTATATAATGAATACTTTTGATACTAGTATTGTTTGCTGATAATACTTTTGTACTTTTGCCAAAGTAACATTTTGAAAGCAGGACTTTTACTTGTAGAAAAAATATCATATACTCTATGTTTATGATATTTTTGCTTTTACTTCAGTAAAGGATCTGAATATGTCTTCCACCACTCTCTCTCTATTTTTTCTATTTATTCTTTGCTTTGCTTCTTTGCAAAAATGTGAATAATGCTCATCACTAGTTCCCTGAACCTAAGTGACACATTCATATTCCTTGATTCCAAAGATATTTAATTATCATTTATAATAATATAAACAGAGAAAAGCAGCAAATCAACACATTTGAGACTTTTAAGAATTTTCAGCATTTTTGCTTGGGATTTAAACAATGAATCAGTTGTAAAATGTAAACAAATTTTCTGTTGATTGACTAATTGATCAAATGACCGTTTCAGAACTCATTTAAAGTAATTTTATCTGTGTTAATGTCTAACACAGCAGCATCACGCACACTTGAACACACAATAATGTAAACTGGGAGATGTCATTTCAAAAATTACATGAAAACTTTTTTTGATTGTTTTTATGAGGCTGTGGGCAACGGCCCCTAGTTGCACCCCCAGGTCTGTCTCGGATAATGGGGGGCCAGGAGGCTCCTGAGGGGGCATGGCCCTGGCAGGTCAGCATCCAGATCCAGTCCAGGCACCACTGTGGTGGGACAATCCTAAACAGCCTTTGGGTGCTGACTGCCACACACTGCTTCTACAAATACCTGTGAGTATTACACACATACCCAACTGAGCTGCACGCAGTCACATGTACCTCAATCTACGTTTGAATACAGGAGGTAGACAAAATAACAAGTTGATGTTCAATACTTCCTCTAGTGATTCGGATAAACTTGCCACGTGTGATCTTGTTGGTTTTGTAATCTACGTCTGGCTGGTGAATGTGTGCTCTAAAGTCATCAGTGTAAATTTGAATGATCACATGACGTGACACAGCTCAGCTCATCTTACTGGACTCCGAGCGTCATTTACAAATGCACATTAATTTGCTACCATCAGGACAGAAGTATTACCCTTGAGGCAGCACTAAAAGGTCTATTAGAGCTGTTGGCTTTTTAAAAACAATGTGATTTGGCCTGTTATCAGCTGTGAACGCTACAGGATGTCTCCTGGTTTTTGGCCTCTTCTTCTTGTTACTCTCTCTAGATGGTTTTAGTGACAAGTGATGGCACGAACACTGAGTCACTGGATTGACTGTGTTTACTTTGAGGAACATTAAAGTTTTACTCTAATATCCAGTCTGTGTTACCTACATTATGTTGTACTTGTGCAATAAAGGATACTGTTTGCAGGATCTGATGGAACCAACCCTTGTGTGTCATGTGCCTTGGGGTGGGCAAACACCATGAAAAAAGTAGTGGCTCCATTATATTCGTAATGCGATCTTTGTCGTTATGTTTTGTGTCCAGGTGGATCAGCAGAGCCCATTTCCGTGTGGTGGCAGGACTTAATGTGTTATCTGCTCCTGGAGATCATGCCCAGATCCACTCCATCAGTAGAGTCGAAATGCACAAGGACTATGATGACAACACGTCTGACAACGATGTGACACTAGTGCTCCTAAGCTCTCCCTTCAACTTCACTGACCATGTCCAACCCATCTGTACTCCTCATAATGTGACCCATGAGTTCACCCTAAACTTCAGCCACTGTTTCATCTCTGGATGGGGGAGCACCTATTACAAAGGTTGGTTTAAAAACGCAGTGATTTTGCAGGATAATCACGAAAGGCATGATGGTGAATTTTAATGCTGAAGTGCACTTGAGCAGGACACTGAATCCCTGCTGGCTTCTCTGACTGATATAGACTCGCTGTGAAGGGATAAGGTTCCACTTTGCAACTAGACACGTCAACATTTACCTAACCAGGAAGTCCTTTGAAATGAACACTACACTTTGTAAGGAAGACTTCGACAAGAGGGTTTGGAAAGTTGCCATAATTATATAAAGTTAAGTCAAAGTAAACACTTATATTATATTTTTACAGATAAATTGCCAATCAAAATCCAAATGGAAAATTATTTATCAATCTCTTTTAACAGCACCTGTAACTGCATATATCATAATAAAGCAAATTTGCACTTACAAAAAATTATAAGTAATTAAGCGTTTTAATAAATATTGTTCAATGTGTGAAGACAAGCAAGCTCAAATGACATGATACCATTTGCTAAACAAGCTCTATTGTCCTGACTGCACCAGGAACCCAACATGTGGGCCACTTGTGCAAAGGAAAAATAAATGTGTTTATGATAAATTATTCTTAAAAATGTATTACTAAAATATTGTTATTATTTATTCGTGTTTAACAGCAGCCCATTTACAGCATGAATACAAAGCCTTCACCCAAATCTTCCTAAGTGCTGTAAGCGATCGTCACTGATCGACAGCCACACCTCCAGCCTCCATTTTGGCCACAACCCCCTACCCCTCCTGCCCTCCCTTCACGTCCACAGCCAGCAAGGTGTGAAGAAGCCCAGTGTAAACAGTAAACACACGTAAAGATGCACAACTTAATAAAGTTACCCTGTGTACACGAAAGCCAACAAAAAACAACCCAGCCAAAGCCGTTAGCTAGTTAGCTAGCTAGCTAGCGATAGCAACATTTACCAAACAGCAAGTTAGCTGACACTGACACTACTGTAGGGTTACTAGTGAAAACAGACATGTAGCATTATGTAGCCATCGAGTTACTTACACGTCGAGGAAAAGAAGAGCCTGTTGTTAGTGAAGCTGGAGTCCCTCTCAGTCTCAGTAAAGCCAAACCAGTATTGGCTCCAGAGTCACACTGGGAAAGACATATCTGCTGTGACCGGAAGCACGAGCGGCACAGATGGAGCCCATAAAGAGTCTGATGGAGCTGGTAAAAACTTCTTTAACTTTATGGATGTTTTGACTTCTTGCCAATCTGCCTGTGCTCTTATCTCTTTCTTTGTTTTGTTTTTTGTTTTTTTTTTGTGAATATATATTATTTTTTATTGGCATTTTCGGAGTCATCACAATACTTACAGAAATGCAAAAAAAACAATGAAATGAAATGCTCCTGTTAAATCCAGCCACACCCAACACCTCCCTTTTAACCCTTTGGGCTATTAATCTTAAGGAGCTGTGCTGACAGTATTGACATGATTAATAGCAAAAACAGAAAACAACTAACAATACCAATAGAAAGCAAAGTACATTACAGAAAAAAATGAATAAAAGGGAAAGTGAGAACAAAGCCTAGTGAGTGTATTTGAGTCTTTGTGGTGCAAAACAGATTGCTGCAAGATCTTTGTCATCATGCCAAAATGTAGAATTCAGATCCACATAAATGCGGTTTCTTTAGTTGAGGAAATTCCAGAAAGTCCCTTTTGCTTTATCAACATGAGGAGGACCAACAGTTTAACAGGAGGGACTCACGTGCACAAACATGCACTAACAAAGAAACACTAAGAACAGAGAAACTCAGATTACAATAGAAGGGTCTGCTTAGGATGCCATTACTCCACCATATCTTTGCTCAGAAAATAATTGTATAAATGTGCAATTTCTTCTTTCAAGTTACATAGTCAAACACCCTGTTTTATTTTACTATTTGTATTTTATTTTATTTGTATTCTACTTGAACTGATTTGATTCTCCTCCTAAACACTGTACTTTAGCTGCCTCTGTTTAGCGTTCATAAGCAGTATATAAACTTTAACTAAATGGTTTATAAGACGCTATAATGTAGTGGTACACAGCTATAAGCATGCTGTATATGTCTTTTAATTTACAGTTTTTGTGAATAGTTTCCTATGAAGACATATTCAACATTATTACAGCATTGTTTTAATATTGCCATTCAAAATCTGACTGTGCTTGTAGATGCCAACAGGAAGAGTTATGGGTGTAAACAAATACACGAATAAACACAACATTACAGTGTGTTATAAACCATTCATTAAATATTTATTACTGCTTCTGAATGCTAAATAGGTCAAATTAAAGTGTTGCCTTTTCCTCTCGTGTTTTTAAATATTGCTCTCATATATAATTGCTAATTGACCATAAAAGCCCTTTAAAAGTAGAGTACCAATTTGTGTGTGTACTACTGTAGGCAGGCTGTTGAACAGATTGCAGGAAGCTGAGGTGGAGCTCATTGACAGGACAACATGTAACCTGATCGACTGGTACGACGGCCATGTCACTGAAAACATGATCTGTGCTGGATTGGAGAGCGGGGCGGCTGATTCTTGTCAGGTGCTGATTCTTGTGCGTTTATAATATATGTGCATAAAGTCACTACAGGCTGCAGGCTTCAGATCAGCTCAACATGGCTGCTGTTTATGTCTGCTTCAGGGCGACAGCGGAGGTCCTCTGCAGTGCTACAGCGAGGATGAGGAGAGGTTTTATGTGGTCGGAGTGACAAGCTTCGGGGAAGAGTGTGGACTTCCTCACAGGCCAGGGGTTTACACACGAACCAGCAGGTTTGCAGGTTGGCTGAAGACAAGTCAGACAGCATCAGTGTCTTTTGCACACAGACCGAACACAAGACTGATCTCTGCTCTGCTCAGTGCTGCTCTGATACTGCTCTGAAACATCCAGCCCGTCGTCAATAAATATCGCTGCCAAATGAGAGACAGTGTATGTTTTTTCCAGCCATCTGGATTAATTACCAGTCAGCCTGTTAGATCCACCAGTGCTCTTTTCTCGGTCAGCGTGTGAAGTGATGGTCCCCAACATGAACACAGTTTTTTCTGTTAGAGCAGTTTTGGTTATTTCGCATGAGAACTTTCTGTGTATTCACTTCATTCATCATAGCCCACAGCAAGTTCTTTCAAAATGCTTGGAACAGCTTGCTTTAAAAAACTGTGCACAAGTGTAGTCAGGCGAATTGCACTTTGTATGACTTTAACTGATAAATAAAAGCTTTTCATGGCGTTATTTTTTAAAGCGTCCTTCCTAAAGCTTTTCCACAGCACTGTAAATATTAAAAAATATGTCAAGTGACTAAATTAATGAAGAAAAACTGTGCAGATACAAGGGAAGGAAAAAAACATAAAAAGATTATTCATATGCGTTTCTTTAAATATATTTCTATAATGTTTTAAGAACCTATTACTTTTTATTATTATTTGTAAGAGTGAGAGAATTAAGAAGGGAGCTCAACTCAACTGAGAAAAGAGGGAAAGAAGGATGGGAATAAAAAAAACGAGAATAAATAAGAGACCTTACATGTTGTAGAAATTACAATACTCATATTGTCACAGTAACAAATGTGGTATTTGAAGCTAAAGTGGTGAGTGTCAGTGGCAGAATGATAATTTACAGACCTCCTGTACACAGACCTGTTCACTGTGAGTGGGCTGCACTTTCACCAGCAACCAAAACATTTTCCACACTGCAGTTAACATTCACATTTATTTATGTGTTGTATCATTGGCAGGAGTGGACAGTTACTAATTCATATTTGATCAGGAGGATCTTTACTCTGACTCTGAGCTGTGCACTTTGTCCACCTCTGATCATTGGCACCACTTTCGAATGAGGCATACCTTTAAAGGGCTTATAAGTAGTGACCAATTGATCTATGGGTAGTTAATAAATAATTTACTAATGCTTTAAAGATCATTAAAAGCCATTAATAGATCAACCTGTTGCTGTGAAACAAGTATTACATTTGGCTTTGCTTTTTCAGAAAGCTTGAGAAGGATCCAGAGGCTCATTAGACGATTTACTGGAAAATTATCAGAGCATCTGGATCAAAATCCATTTATCAACAACTTAGTAACATTTGCAGCTGCAGATTGAATGGCTTATTGTAAAACGAGAAACTCATGAGCATTTATTAATGCATTACTGACATTTATATTTTCCTTATATATTACCAAAAAGAAAGAAAACCAGCCAAGGGGATTTTTTACAGCTTGGTAACCCAAAACATACTATTTATAGACCCTTTATTAAAAAGAAGGACCATTACTATTAATATTGTTGCTGACCATTTTCAAATGCATGCTGTATAATTTTAGATTTTCACATGTTTTTACCTCTATTCAGGCATGGTTCACATTCAGCACCACTGCAGAGGAAAGGAAGCAGGGGAAATGAAAGGAAGCAGGGAAAGGGAAAGGAAACAGAGCAGACTTCAGTCAATCTGCATCAATCTGCATCAATCTGCATTACCAAACCACAATAATGTAACAAATAATGACACGTCGCAGTCTACTGAGAGATTTTCATATCTGAATAATAATGAATGGATGCCTGAAAAATACATGTAAACATCTTAAACACAGCAGCAGAGTTTGTGCAGTGGTTAGTTGTGATGTAAAGTGTGCTTTGTTGTAAATTATGACAAATAAAGACAAATACTAGTTAATACTCAGTGAAGAACCTGTCAATCAGGTAGTGAGGTGCCCTTTGGTGTTATTAAAGAAATATCTTCATTATTTCTTACATGAAGTTATCATACGTCATATATCATTCTAGTGTTCTTCCCTGAATGAACAGTGGTTGAAGTGAGAAGTTCTGGTGAGAGTAATGTTACAGATGTGAACATCTGGAGGTATTTCTTAATAGTGGGTAGATTTGGTCAAAGCTGACAGACACTGGGGCTGTGATGGCATCATAATCAGCTATTTCATTTTTAAGACTGACACCTGGTGGAAGGAAGGTGCCAGAAGAAAAAGCACAAGAAACTCTGACAAAGCATTTTTTTCTTTATTTGACGTGAAACACATCCAATGACAGTGTGACAGTGTTTTTGTCAAGTAAGACATGTTGTTAGAAGTTATCGCACCATTGACTAGTTCAGAATGTCTTTGCTGCAGCTCGACGATGCATAGTGAACAGACAGTCGTTGAGGTATACATTGTGGGCCCTTGAGATTTGTGACTTTTGCGTGAAAGATCCTAATTTCATTACCTCACATGTTACATTTATATTTTGTGCTTAAGAAGAACTTTGGAGGTTTGAAAAGTTGCTCACAACATGACAACTTGGAAACTGAAATAAATATTCAAATGGAAAAATGTCGACTGGCATTGTCCTCGTGAAGTTGCCTGTTGAGAGATTTTTCATCAGATCTCAGAGCCGATGAAAAGTGGTGATGACCAACAATTTCAGAACCGAGCAGCGAGTGAAAACTTTGAAGATGTTGGCATGGAAAAAGAATGACTTATTTTCACACAGAAAGGGCATCCAGGAAGAAACCTTGCTTGTAATGACATTGGAGGACTAAAGTCTGTCAACTTTCCCTTATTGAATAGCACCAATGTCTATTGAAAAGGCTTGAAGGGCGACATGAAATTATAAAACTTTATTAAAACTTGTCGGAGTGAAACAGTAGCAACAAAGCAATTATCACACAGTCGCTCAGAAGCTTCAGTTTGTTATTCATGAGTAACTCTAACTTGTCCCAGATACTGGCTCGCAAACATGTCGTCAGTGTCCGTCACTGAATGAAAAGTGGTTTACTGTACTGAGTGTCAAGCTGCTTCTAAACTAAACTGCTGTTTGCAGAAGTTGTGCAGTTTTAAAATAAAGATTAGATCAGGAAAATATTGATGAAACCTCTATAAAATATATTAAATTCCAATTTTGGGTGAAAAGAATTAAAAATACAGTGGAGGCGACATAAAAAAAAAAGAGAAAAAAGAAGAAACAAAAAAATGGTTTAATATTCTGGGATTATTTTCTTACAAAAGACAAACCTTGTTGCACCAGAGAAGCCAAATATCACTGTTAAACTGGACGCGCTCACACACACACTCCCTCTTGTACATACGCGCGCACACACACACACACACACACAAAATGATATTGGGAAAGTGCACATTGTTCCTGCCAAAATAATCTGAAACCTTTTTTTTCTCTTTTGCAATGTGATACCATTAAATTAACAATGCAGAAAAATGCTGTCAAGTATGAAAGATCAGTCAAGTTTTTTTTTTTTTTTCAAATCGACAAAGTTCATTTCCATGTACACATTAACACCAGTAATACAGTATTTGACCTCTAAAATACAGTATACAGACAACACCCTTGCTCTCATTTATTACCTCCCTTTTTCTGTTAAAGGAGGATTCTGCCATTTTTAAATCACGAGTTGCTCACTGATTGTTGTTCATTCTTAATTTAACTTTTTTTTTTCAGTGTTAGAGACATTCAGAGAGAATTGGTTTAAATGATAATGATGAAATGAGAAAGGCATGACCACAAACTTAAAAAAGAACAAGACACCCCCCTTCCTCTAAACAAAAAAAAAAAAGTATATGAGTATGTTTTGAATTATGAACTGGGGATTCAACATGTGGAAAACAGGGGAACAGTTCTTTAAGAACATTAATCATACAGCCAGAAATGAGGGATTAAATGTAAGAAGTACTGAAGTTCCACAGGTTTAGTAAGGCAAAGTTCTGTCCTCATTCTTGATCTTATTCTCTAGAAATTCATCAGTCCATGATCGTGAATGTCAAAATAAAAAGGCGCTGTGACTTGCCTTCTGATGATCTCCATTTATCTAATCGGCTTTAAATGAAAGATGCTCTTTGCTTTGAGATGGGTAACTACACACGAGCTGAAAGCTCGCAGCTCGCTTCAGTTCAAGCCAGGAGACAGTGACTCTTCCTGTGAGACTCCGCCAGCCCTTGACAAAAAAAACTCAACTCAAGGTCTACTTACTTGCTTCTTCTGAAGTTTTCAATCATTTGCCACAGTCTTCTTCAGCAGTTTGCACAGTTGTCATGGAGTTGTAGATTGTCAAAAGCCCTCCAATAAGTCGGTAAGTTGACCTTGAGTTTATCCTTTTTATCTTAGTTTTTTTGGCGATCTGCTGATTTATTACATTTGAGTTTCAAAGCAAAGAATCTGATTTTCCAAAAAATAAACCAGAAGGTTATTTATCAACATTTACTGTTCTGAAGATATTTCCAGAATCCTCAAAGACTAAACATCCGGATGAAAAAATACTGTTTGCTACATGATAAAAAAAATGTAACCTGTTTCCTGTGTTGCAACTGTATTTTCTAATCCAAACAATGACCAGAAATAAACACATCCTTCCTCCTTGTATATGAACCTTAATTTTAAATTTTACTATCAGTTTAACCGATAAATATCAATGTTTCTTCTGAATATTTCATATTTTCATGCAAAATAACATGTTCATATTTTTACTTGTGTGTTACAAAAATCACAAGGACATACAGTATGTCACTTCCTGTTAAGTGAAATAGGAAATACAATTTGTAGCCCTGGAAAAGAGTCAAAAATGTTCTTCTCTGTACAACAGATGGAGGATTCATTCATCCAGATGATTGGAAAAGTCTTTGAGAAGTCTGGAAATCTCTCCTGAACAGCAGTCAGTGTTTTTAAGTGTATTTATTTTTCGTTGAAACAGATGCATGTGCTTTGACTTGTATGTAATTCTAACATGAGAGGCACAAAATGGGGCGAAGCTCTGTTAAAATCATCAGCAGACACAGTGCTTCACCCACCAGTCCACTGCTGTGTGACTCCTGGGCTTGTTTGGTTTTTTTGTTGTTGTTTTTTTTTTTTGGACTGTATGTAGACATTGATTGACTTCCGAACTAACATGCACAGCTCAACACCAGGCATAGCTTCAACTCTTCTTCTGAAAATTGGTGCTTTTAAAAAAATGTATTAGTACTATCACAATCATGAGAACTATCTAACGGACCGAGGCCTACTTACAGCGGAAATGAAGAATCTGTTTCATCTTTACTATCCAGCTTTGTAACATTTATGAAGTGAGTCTTTCTCTTCCCACACTAACAAATAACTCTGGTGTATTTTTTTAGGACATTTTGTAACATGTGAATGCCGACAGCGTGTCTGCTGGCAAATACAGTATGTGATTGGAGGCGACAGCCACGGTGCACCTGGTAGGAAGGTAATGCATCAGGATCGCCCCTCTGGGCTGCACTTGCTGGTGGCACTTTGTAATACTGTTGTGGATTTGCTCTAGTGACAGCAGCAGACATTGGGGGGGGGGGGTCCCCTTGAGGCAGGTGAGACAGGAAGTGGACTCAGAGGTGCGAGGACTTCAAAGTGCAAGGGGGGCAAAGTTCCAGCTCCTCTCAGCAGTTCCAGTGCACCATCCTGCCCTCAAGAATCGAGGGGGTTCAAAACATAAACACAGGGATGAATGGTTCAGGATAAAAACCAAGGAATGGAGGAGGGTAGGATTTCTTTCTCTGATGAAAGTATGTAATTAAAAATGTCTTATAAAAAACATGAATTGGAGCTATTAGGGAGAAGTGGGATGCACAAGAGGATGAAGATCAAATTTCCTCCAGTTGACAGATGTGTCTACTGTTCAGAGGAGAGAAAATCTCAGTGAACTTGGACTGCAGCGCTCGAGCAGGTGGAAGCAAAGAAGGAACAGTTTCAGAGGGAAGCACGTTCTCATTACAGCACCGGTACTGCACTCGCATTCCCACATTGTTTGGTGTTTTGAATGTGTGTCTGAGGTTTAATATCGGGGCTGCTACTGAACACACCCCGATTCCTTCTCCCTCATGTCTGTCCTCAGAGCCTGGCTCAGTTTTCTGCATCGGTTGGTGAGGGCTGTTCACATGTTGTAGGCCACGTAGATGGGGTCCAGTTGGTCTGCCAGGAAGGAGTCTCGCAGGTGCATCCTCTGCTTCTCTCCTCTGGAGTTGATGGGGATCACCCCGGGGTCCACGATGACCACCACCCCGACGATGAGGTGGTGCTCCTCCAGGACCACGTTGGTGACGAGGGGCACCAGGTCCAAGGCCTCCTGCTCCGAGCCGCTCAGCTCCGCCACCACCACCAGCAGGTTTGTCCATGTAAACACAGCGCTGAGGAGCGAGAGAGCACGAGCCGAATTCAGTTCCATTGTCTGTGTCACTGTCTACCACTACAGTCTTTTTAAGTAAATAGAAAAGTCTGCAAAGGCAACTACACACTGTGCACATGACCACTACTATGTCCACACTACTACGATTTCGTTTTAAAACACATTTCTTTTGCTACGTTTTCACCTTCCGTCCACACGTCAAACACCAATAACAGAGACTTTTGGAAACGATGATGTAGACACCCGCGGTCGCTCCCTGATTGGGTCTCATCAGCCTCGACTACCAGTGGTGAACACAACATGGATAATGAAATACAATCATTACTGCTGACCTTGTTGTCTTTGCTAGCAGCTGTTGAGGAGTTAAATCTTTTGTTTTAACTGTTGCTGTTCCTCGTTCCTAGTATTTTTTCCAACTAATCAACTGCAGAGAAGACAATCTGCTTCCTGTTTACACCGGCTCGTGTACGCCGAGTGTACATCATTGCTCATGCATGTATGCGTTTTCAGGTGTGATGGTCTGGACGGAGATCATTTTCGTTTGTAAACAGTTTTAAAATGAAGACGTGGTAGTGTGGACGTAGTCTAACAGATTGAACCTCACCTCTCTGCGATGCTGCGGTGGGCTCGGGACACAGATGTCTCGATGTCGATGGGATGATAACGCAAACCCCTCAACTCCAATGTTTCATCAAGGGATCCCACCACAAACAAGGCGTCATGACGATCTGTAGCAGAAAAAGGACAAAAGTATTTGGACCATTCTACAATTCAATGAGAAAAACTGTTTTATAGCAACATTGGATTTTTGAAGGTGATGACGTGTCTTTAATTTACTGATATTTACTTCAGCGAATTTGCTGAAACCAAAAATTCCAACTTGGTAACTTTCATCACGCGTCCTCTCACCTCCGCTTGCATCCAGGAGCTCAGTCCTCTTGATGAAGCCCAGGTAGCCCGTCCTGGCCCACAGAGTGTGGGGCTCTCCAAAGCTGAGTCTGGTGTTGAAGTGATCCGCCTGCAGGCCCTCCTCCCCGTAGATGGTGTAGTAGCCGCTGGCGCTATGAGGACTGTTCACCCAGATCTAAACAAAGACACAATATTTCTGTGACATCTTAAATCTGACCTAATGAAGAAAAACTGCGGTTACAACTAACTACACTTGCTTAACTCTGTGCCAGTGAAACCAGTCACAGTCAGCCAGTTTAAATATCATTATCCCATGATCCTCTCTGCCCACTTACCTCCCCAAGATGTGAATCTCCCAGCGGGCCTCTGGTCTCTGGGTTGACTATGATGACCCTCACTCCCGGCAGGATCTTAGAGGAGAATATAAGAGGAGGTTTTAGCTTGAGGGATAATACAACCACTTCTATTACCTCTCTGGGTCTGTGGCCAGTGTGACCACCACACAAATGAGTTTTACTGGTCAATAATCAATACTTACAGTGCCTGACTCCATGAGCGGGAGACTCTGTGGCGCTCCTCGCTCCACTAGCCTCACCCTGAGGGACACGGACAAATTTCAATCATTCTGTTTGATCTGAACGACCCATCGGGTTTGTTTCCACCATGTCGTATCATGTGATGACCGTAGCTGCCTTAGTACTGGTTATAAGGGTCTCCAGTCTTACCTGTCGTGACGCAGTGACTTCATGTCAACGTAGACTGTGGAGGGGTCTGGTCCAGCAGTACCCTGAGGTTGCAGAGAGGAAAATAGACACCTTGAAATTATTACAGTAATGCAGCACCGAACAATGATCCAAATTAGGGAAAGTAAAGATAAGCAGCGTGAACTCATAAGACAACGCCGTGTGTGTCTGTGTGAAGCCAACCTGCAGGCAGATGGCCAGGTTGACCCTGGAGCCGAAGGCCGTGCTGACGGCACGCGGTGACAGGCCGAGGTCTTTGAAGAGCTTGGAGAAGGACTGCGTGAGAGCGAGACGAGGGCGCTCCTCTGCTATCACCACACAGCTCCGCACGCACGACAGATTGAGACCCCGCGCCTGGAGACACGCACGGCTAAAGGTTATTCACACTTTTAACAGAGGAGTGTCGATGGAGCTTGACACAAACTTGCACTCAGCATTGATGGACATTTTGATCCAAAGTGCTTTGAGGTACCAACAGAAGTGAGACATAAAGAACTACAAGGACCAGATTTATTACAGATACATGTAACACTTCCAGTTTCATAAGTAAAATGGATTTCAACTTCTGACAATTCATCTGAGTATACCTTTTCTACTTTCTACTTTTTTATCATTTCATGCACTTGTCTGTTACATAAAATGGATAGTGGATAGTTATTTGCTTATTTGCTCAGTTTAAATGATTACAGCCTAATGTCATTGTTCTCATTACACCTTACAAAACACAATCATTTTAAAATTATGGGACAGGTGTTTATTAGTCACCTTCACAGCAGATTCCTGTGAGAAATGAATGTGTGTGTGTGTGTGTGTGTGTGTGTGTGTGATTCTGACCTTCAGCATCTCTGTCTGGGTGCCCAGGCCTTTGGTGCAGAGCTCCATGACAGAGTAGGAGCAGAAAGTGTCTCTGATCTTGTACTGACTGAGCGTGCTCAGCCACAGAGGCAGTGAGCTCTCCAGCTCCAGGGGAGGGATGAGGATGGACTGGTGACCTGAGTAAACACTGGACCAAAAACAGATTCGCTATAGCAACACCACCACAATTACAGGCTATAGTTAGATGAAATATGATATTAAGTCTGCATGTGTGTGTGTGTGTGTGTGTGTGTGTGTGTGTGTGTGTGTGTGTGTGTGTGTGTGTGTTACCTGGAGAGGCACCACAGGACAAAGCCCAGGCCACAGTACGGGTCCAGACAGATGGCTATTTGGCGTGAGGAGTAGAGCTCACACTGTAGCTTAATGGAGCGGCACAGTGTACTGACGGCAGCATGAGACATCTGGAGAGAAACGTATATAAACTGTCATCAAACCTTCACAGTATGAGCCTCAAAAATGCAGTCACAGAGTCACAAAATCTAAACCTCAGATTGAAGGTGAGCACGGAGAAACCTTCGCCCTTCAGTAAATTAATGTGAAAGCAGCCGTACAAAGTCAAAGATTCAAACGGATTTGCTTCATGTGATGTATGATATGTCTGATTTGTGAGTAATTTACCTTGACTCCAGTCAACATGCCTGTGGTGGACACACTGAAGTCCAGGTAGGCCAGCATCTCAGCGGTGGGGGGTTTATAGATGTGCGGAGGCCGCTTTCTGGGGAGATCATCTGGGAGGAGAGGGAAGAGGATTCTTGTTATTTTCTTACTGTTTGTGTGACCGTTTGCTGTCGGGAATGTGCTGCCACCTGATAACTGTTCTGTGTTTTTGTTGAGTGGGAGGACGGTACAATTTCCAATGTAAATGTGCCATTTCCCTGTAACATTTAACATTTATTTTCAACCCCTCACACAGTTCCACTCTGTTCATTAGCAACTTTCAGGAATTACACTATTAATTTAAGAAATGACTGAATGGCTGAATATATTGTGGACTAGAGAGTAGCTTTTAGTCTACAGTAGGTTTCCCCAGCATGTTCAAAGTTAGACAAAGCGCAAACAGGACACCTTGTGGCCAAAGGGGGAAAACATTTTTTGTGCTAAATGTGTGTGAAACCAAAAGACATGTCATAAAAACAGTAAAGTACAAAATGTCATGCTTCTAGCAACTGTGTTTTTTTTGTTGAAAAACTGGTATAT
The DNA here is from genome assembly GCF_021018895.1 of Seriola aureovittata. Lineage (NCBI taxonomy): Eukaryota > Metazoa > Chordata > Actinopteri > Carangiformes > Carangidae > Seriola > Seriola aureovittata. Next base: position 4,846,409 of record NC_079372.1, on the reverse strand, counting down.
ATAGGTTTTTGTCATGGGTATAATACACGTCAAGTGAGCGCTGGTCATCTGATGGTGCCGAGCCCACGAACAAATTGCATGAAGAGAACTGTCCTTTATAGAGCTTCTTCTAATTGGAATCTGCTCCCCTTTTACATCAGACAGACCAAGAATAGATTTTCTTTTAAGAGGTCACTAAAACAGAATTTGATAAATGTCACCTAGATGTTACTGGTTTCTGTGCCTTTGTCTTCATTTTCCTTCTTGTTAATGTGCATTTGTGAAAATCTTGATTTAGTTTTCATTGTCAGTTATTATAGTTTATTGTTTTACATATAGAGTCATTTTAGTTATTTAACTATTTTCTGTATTTGGCTTTTTTCTTTTGTTTTTCCTGCTTTATTGATATAGTGTGTTTATGTGCGTGCACCCCATGAGACCACCGTGTGGAAGCTAATGGGGATCCAAATAAAGACTAAAAAATAAAAGTGTTCAGCTGCTTGTCATCGTGCCTAATTCCTCTAAGCTGTTCTTCCAGATCTCAACAGTCCCGCACCTGTGTCAATGATCGTGGGCCACGTCTTGATGTTGACGCTGGCAGCAGCCTCCCTGGACCTGAGGATCCTCATGAGAGGCTGAGTGGTAAGGATGCAGGCTGCTTTGCTCACCTGCGACACACAGCAAACACACAGAGAAGTTCACCACCATACATAAACTACCATGTTTTCACAGTGAACTCTAGTGAAAACCCTGCATTTGAGCTTTTACTCAAATAAAAGGCATTTAATTATTGTTATACTTTATTGATCCCCGAGGTAAAATTCAATTCTATTGGATTCCCTCCTGGGAAATCAGTTATGGGGGTCAACAGCAGAAGTACTTCACTGAGTCTGGGTGGGTTTCAGTTACTTGCTTGAGGGCACTTGAAGTAAGGTTCATACTACTTTTGAGCTGTAAGATACGTGTTTTGGTGCTTGAGAGTAATCTATTATTGACAAATCACAGCTATGTTATAATGTTTTCTACTAATCTGGACAATTGTTTTTTTGTTTTGTTTTTGGACAGATACTGTATGGTTCAGTGAAAACTAAAATATGTTTGAAGATGTAGTTGTTTCTTCAAAATCTCAGTTCAACCACGTCACAAAAAACACCATATCGTTCTCTGGTAAAAAAAAAACACTGTAACAGAGAACACTATTTATGAATACTTGATTTTCACCACCCAGTCCAGGTGCTGTGTACTCACATCGATGATCATTCGGACAGTGGGGAGAGTAGCAGCCAGGTTCTGTGGGTGAGGCGGCCTCACTGTCACAGGGATGACCCCCGCATAGAGACAACCATAGAAGGCAGCTATCAGGTCAATACCTGCAGAAGTAAGAGACGGACGGGAACCTTGTGAGCTAAAATTACAGGCATATTAAACAGCGGTGCCGTTACATTAAAAGAAATGGAAAAATAAGGAACGATGGCCATCTACGATGATGAGGGGGTGAATGTATGTGTGTGTTTACCTGGGGGATAAAGCAGCACCACATTGTCTCCTGTGTTGAGGCCTCCTCTCTCCATTAGGGTGGCTGTAATTTTCTCTGCTCTCTTGTGTAGCTGAGCACAAGTGGCTGTGCACACTGCCACCCCCTAGAGCAAAAACAGAGGAAGTGCAGCTGAACATACAACCAACAAAATGGATCACCATTAGCACCATGGCACCATTTCCAGGATAAAAGAAAGACAATTATGCATTGTTTGTGTCAGTATATTTATCTGATGCATTGAGGTAAATAATTGAGTGTGTGTGTGTGTGTGTTTAATGTACCTTGGCATTGAGCAGCACATACAGGACATGGTCTGGGTCGGTTTGGGCTCTCCACTGCAGAGCTTCAGACAAGAACTGGTGCTGAAAAGGCACAAAGACGAATGTGTTATCACATCAACATAAAAGGTGAATTGAATGAATACATTTATTTCACGATTAAAAATCCCACAAAGGTGCATCAGTGGCAAATAATACTTCAACAATCAAAAAATAGAAACATATAAAAGCGGGGAACAATCAAATAAACGGTCTTCTCAGTGACAACAGATACATTTATTCATTTCAAACAGACTTTGTGAGGACCGGGAATGAGCAAACATTTTAGAGTGCATCACAGATATGTTATTCTGTGACGCTTTTGACCTCTCACACAGAGACACACAGGCACACAACAGGAGGACGGGAGTGTCCAGAGAATATTTTTTGCCAAGAGTAGGGTCATGCTGGGACCATCTGCACCTGGTAGGAGGCAAATTGGAGCCACTGTCAAAAACTGACAAGCTTTGGGTCTTTCAAACAAAGGGTCATGACAACTTTGAAAGAGACTTTCCACAGCAGATTAGTGCCTCAGTGTACTATTTCTTCAATAAAGTGGCTTCAAGGGAACAGTCCACTGGCTATTTTTTTTACAATTAATTTCATAAGTAATCTTAAACACATTATTAATGTCTTGATCAGCAGTGTTAATAAGCTGAGGACCTAGCCAGTGCACAGGGCAGAACAGGACAGGAAGTGGAAGCAACAAAGTTCTTTAAAGGCAGAGGACAAGTGAACATTAGGCAGCACATATAAAAAAAACAAAACAAAACAAAAAAAAAAAAGTTAACACCATGACGTTCTCTGGACATACAAAAATAATTTACAGCAGTGTCACATTGCTGGCCATTAAAATCACTGTCTGTTGGTATCCTTTGTGCCACCCACTCTCTCAGTCAGACAGGTCGTGCTCTGGGCAACAATGAATCAGGAGTCACATCATGCAGACCGGCTGCTCTGACTACTCATCAAGCCATGCTACACATGGGAGCATCACAGTGAACACAGCGAGCAGAGGTGCACACGAAAATGTTCCTAATTAATACTGATATTTGCATAATGCATCACAATATACAATAACATGGTTTCTACTGGTGATATGCAAGGAGTTTATCATTGTTCGCTCAAAGTTTGAATGACCTGCTTAAAGCAAAATAAGTCTGCGCTTCCAGATTCTTTTTCATTCACTTTTTCATTCACTACCGCTAGTAGGCTGCTGGCCAGCTCCCATTTTAAAGAGTGATGGCAGAGAGAGTCTGTTATTGGACACTTTATTTCATTTTTAATGTATTATATTAATTTCGGTGTGTGGACCCCTGCTGGCCATGGAGCCAGCCTGGACAGTCATCTCTGTGCGCCGGGTCAAAACTGTTGCTGGTGGCCATCAGGCTGTCGCGGCCGCAAAAGCACATCTGGCTGACAGAAGTAGCAGAAGCAAAGACAAGTGGGGGCCAGACTAGAGCCTTACCATCATGGTGGGCCACATACAGAGCTAAAGCCCAACCCAAGCAAAGTAAAGGCAGAACAACAGATTTAGGATAAGACATCCATTCAGAGCAGTTTATACATCAGTTTAATTTGAATAGGCTTATGTTTCATATAGTGAACAGATGCAACTAATGGTTCTGGGTTTTTTTCCATTCATTTCCATCACATATTTGGTATTTTTGCTTTATAAACAAATAATCGATTATCAAAATAGTTGTTCATTCAGTTTCTGTCGTCTAATCGACTAATTAAACAGCTCTTGTATAGTGTGTTACATACATTGACTAAGCAATAAAAGCAACAATATAAAATACATTACTATAAATTTTGTCTCACTCTCCAGGTGCATAAATCGATTTAGATATTAACAATTCAAAGTCTTACAAACATGGTGCTGAAAGATGCTACATCTCTTATTAAGAGTTTGATTATTCTATGGTCAGTGTAGTGGGAGTGTGGTGGTTGTGTTTCACTACCTTTCGGATCAGATCCTGGTCCTCCACCACACCCAGCTCTCTGCCCGTAGCCTGGGCGATGCGTTTCCCTGCCACCAGGTTGCCAACAAGCATCGAAGCTGGTCCAACATCCACTGAACCAGTGAGAGACAATCAGGGACATACAGTGACATACTTTAGTACAAACCCCACAATAGAAGCAAAAACCCATCAGTGTTTGATTGATTAATTGTCAAACTGATGACTGGATTAAATTGAATCAGGAGTCGAATGTCACATAGTGACATGACAATATTTATGATACTCCCTCCCTGCTGTGATGTTATGTAAGAAGCACCAGTAGATATGGTTGAAGGCGGCCTACCTGGCTGTTTCTGCCGTGGTTTGGGTAGATTGGTAACACAGGTGTGAGGGCACATGAGGATATTACAGGGGTGAAGGTTTCCCTCCAGAAAGTTCTGCTTGGTTTCACAGATGTGGATGCCTCCAAGTGGCGTCTTGGGGAGGGTGTTGGCTGGGACGAGCGCGAGGCAGTACAGGCCGACCTGGTGGATACTGTCGATGGCCTGTGCAGGGAATATGCATCATGGGATACAGGGTCACAAAGGCAAAATTTACAGATTATATCATATATATATATATATATATATTATATATATATATACTATGATATACATAATATTATTATAAACATAATTCCTTAAGAGAAAATTCTGTTGAGAGTTGAGTGTTTGTGAGAACAATACACAGGAGCTTTTATTTCATCCATCATGATTCTGAAATGCACATAACACGTTCAAACATAACTAAAGACATAACGGGGGGAGGGCAGTTATTGGGGTGTGACTTACCTGCAGTACTCGACTCATCCACTGGAAGCTGTCCTCCTCACTGGCATCAGGCCTCTGCTCTGCCACAATCACTATCCGCTCATCATAGAACACTGTCACTGAGAACACAGCGATCCTGCAGCACAAACACACACTCCAGTGTAACACACTGACACAGACTGTAGAGTGCTAAAGCAAGGTTTCTGCAGTTAAATGTAAGACTAACAATTATTTATCAAGTACCTTCATTTATTAACAGTAAAAAAAATAGTATAAAAGAGAAAGATAAATGTATAATGTATATTTAAGTGGACAATCAATTGGGGCGTCCCTAATATACATGTATACACTTCTCTCAACAAAATTACAACAAATGCCAACTTCTATGGCAAGCAAGAATTAATGGTCAAGACCTTTGTTTTTTTGAGGGAAGTAAATTTAGAGCCTTTTCAGACTTTTTAAGACCTGCAGATGTAAAGACATCCCAGTAAAGGGATTATTCAGTTATGATGGGATCGACTGGAGCTATTATTCTCACTTAAAATACCACAAATTTATTACTGATTATTTATCTTTGTGGGTACATTTATTGCTTGAATGGTCTTCCTCCTTCCTTCCTTCCTGTTAGGTTGAAATTGCAACTGCACACACACAGACACACACTGGCTCACAGGAAACAGTTGGTATCTCACCTCCCCCTGTAAACTGTTTTGACAGGCTCCACTGCGAGCGCGGTGGCCACCAGGTCGTCTGCGTTGTGGCGTCGCCCACTCACCATCAGCAGCCCTTCAATCTTCCCCACAACAAACACTAGACTGCCCTGTGGAGCACACATATTTAACTCAGCAGGGAAATACAAGTCTCACCACCTTTATTTCACTTGCTAACCCTCTTTATTTTTGTGTATGCGTTCCTTACCGGTCCTACGAATCCCAGGAGGCCGGTCCGAGTAAAGGGAATTTCTCCAATGGGTGCTCCAACTTGGTTGACAGGGATCACCTACAGATTGGCAGTGAGATCAAAAACTGGACTCAAGCAGTTGCAAAATAAAACTCACCCTGTCATTAGATTTCAAAAGTATACCAAAAGAACTGAGATATCCTGCAGTTATATTTTTACTGTTGTTAAGGGCTGGTTTATTGTCTACAAGGATTAAAAGTCAAAGACAGAAAGAAAGGTATTGAATAAAAACACACAAGGGGCTTGGGAGAATAATTGGGAAGATATGTAAACAGAGTCTTATGCAGCCTCTTATCAGTAAACAAGAGAATAAATACAATGCTACTGATGTATGTGGCTCCATCTAGTGGATCATTTAAGTCAGTGCTCCTTCACCATCCATCCATTTTCTCAACCAGCTTATTCTGAGCAGGGATGCGGAGGACTGGAGCTGATCCCAGCGCACATCAGACAAGAGGCAGCATACACACGGACACATCACCAGAAAGTTCATTCATTAGAATAACTTTTCAAGAAGGGATGTATTTTGCTTGTTGCCTCATACCAAATACTTACTTAACAACCACAGCATTTTACATGTCGTCACCTTCCTAAAATAATGGCCTAAGTCATGTTTTGACAAAAATGTTTTTTTTGCCTAAATCACCCCCTCATGATGCTGGCCACCTCTGGTAAAATCGCCTGAATCCTCAGTTGAGGGGAACATGCAATTCTACCCCCGGTTGTATAATGGCCTATGTCAAAAGTGTGACTCTTTTGTTGAGTTTTTTGTGTTTCCTGAAAAACCTGAAAAAATGACTTAGGCCATTATTTTAAGAGGGTGTCGATGTTTTTACACTCTGCTTCATTATTTTGGCAGTTATTGTACATAAAGATCAGTGTATCAGGAACAGATGTGTAAAGAGTCATACAGGCAGTTCTGAAACACAGCTTTTTAACTTTGACAGACCTCAAATGTGTTCTTTGTGACACCAGGCAGGCCATAGTACATGGTGCCTCCAGCCCGAGAGTTGATCACAATCTCTCCTATTTCGTCTGTCTTGCACAGCTGAGGAGGCCCGTCAGGTTTCACAATGCACATCAGAGCTGAAACACACGGACAGTTCACAACACACACATTACGTACAGTTTTTTTGGACCCTGCATTCTTATGTTGTAGGGGGCGGTGAACATAGATGAGGTTAATAATGCACAGTAAATGTGGCAGCTGCTGCACTTAAGCTGTGCCAATTAGAACCAACTGCAGTTGCTAACCTCCAGGCATAATGTGGCCCACATCCTGAACGGTGAGCGCAGAGTTTTTGTCCTCTGTGTTCACCCTGATCACGCCGTGGCTCAGCCCGCCCATGGACAGGATGGCCCTGGCAGGCAGTGGAGCTCCTCGTGCACCAGGTCTACAGAGAGGGAAAAAAATGTGTAATTTTAATCATTATTTTTTATTGTGTGTATATATATATATATATATATATATATATACACAATAAAAAATAATGATATATATATATATATATATATATATATATATATATTTTTTTTTTTTTTTTATGATCAATGCTATACTGTATATTCTAAATTTGGATTTGATGTTTTTCAAATTATAAGAACTTATTTGTATAGATTCCAGTTGTTGGTATACAGATGACATTAAAACTTAAAACAGAGAAGTGATGGCATCAGAAAAAAAAACAAGCCAGACAGGAAGCCAGCCTCAAAGTAAAAGTGCAGAGGGTTAAAAAAAAAATGGCATAGCATATGTTTTGGTGCTTTTTCAAAAAGTTACACTTTCTTCTCAAATAATCATTGTAAATGAATTGGTTTACCCTTAAAGTAGTGAAATTATTTTAGCCTGATTTTTAACTTCTAAGAAATGTATGATGTTGACTGGAGATGTGATTTTGTGAGTAACCAAGTACAAAGGTCACACCAGTTGGTGTCAAACCACAGGTCTCTGCTTACATCTGTGTATTTTTTCCTCTCATTCAGTCTGTCTCCTACAAGCTTTACTTCCTACACTTGTGGGTAATCAGTTACATGACAGGTATGAACTATAAAAAACAAAACAAACACAACTGAAACAATGAAGAGACAAAACTGCACTAGTTGTGGACTCCCAGATGCCACAGTAGCTCTTCCAGGAACATGAGAGGATGCAGATGTCGTACCTGCGTATGGCCACAGTCAAGGCCTCAGGAGAGGTGGCACATGGACAAATGACCTCAGGCTTCAGACCATGAGACTGGAACACATTCAGGAAAGCGTCACATGACGACACAGACCCTGATGAAAAACAATGGGTGAAAACATTAGCACAACAGAGCAGTTATAGTCAAAACTCTCAACCTAAATAATACAAGTCCTTATTACAAAGGGACGGTGTTTGTGCAGGACAAGTGACTCACATGGGTTTGCTCCATCTGCTACAATCAGCATACGTATAGAGGACAAGTTGGTGTCTCTCTGTTCCTTGTGGGCCATCATGGCCCAGTGGAGGTCACGGCACTTCACCAAGGCCACACGTGCTTTGTGAATGTGGACCCTCTGCACCCAGGACATAGGACAGGCTTTCATGACAGCATATGGCACTGTGATGGTGTGGATTCTATTCATGACACTCTGCAAGGAAAAAAAAACACACATTATCAATGTCACACTGCGCTTCATACCAAATTTCAGGTAATCTGGATATACAGTTACAAAATGTTGCATTCAGCCTCACCGTTAAGACGCCATGCCACATTCCCATATCCTTCTTGCAGTCCAACACATTGACCAACGTCTCCCCTACGAGAGAAAACACAAGAAGACATCAGCGAAGACACTGTATGTGCAGTCACTAGCTGACTGATCCTAATCCTAATCTTCTCTGTGGTTTTCATGCCATGCGTTTCTGACTCTCTCTCTGAGGAGGACAGAGTGAAAATTAATTATAGGACATGCAGCCGATGGAACGTCCTGCTGAAGAGCTCAAGAGGTTGTAAAATTTGCTTTAATGCTTAGTTTATAATGCTGCACCATCTCACTCTCACACACACAAGAGTATGAGAGACAGATAGAGGGGGAGAAGAAAGGGATATCCATGTTGTATGGAGTGCTGACCTTCACAGTAGTTACAGGCCTGGGTCAGGGCCTGACAGTGGGTCAGCATGGAGATCTTGGACACAGCGACTCCCATCACTGTTCCCTCCTTACTTGCTTTGTACTTTGGTGGAAGAGACACAGAAAAACAAACACAGACATTGACAATATTTAATGCAAGCATAAGCAACCTGGAAACAAACCAGTAATAATAAAACACATTAGATATATAGCACTTGTCTAAGAGTTTTAAATTATTATTAGTTAGTAAGTTATTTTCTTAGGACACATAAACACAGTGTAAATACAAGGATTCAGACCATGGAAAAAAAAAGAAAAAACTAATAATAATATTAATGAGGTGGACAAAAAGTGTAAAATAAAAAGTGTCAAAATTAGCCTGTGAGCCTAATTTAAAACAGTCATAGAAGTCCTGCATGAGGATTAATAAACAGAAGTATAATATAAATAGGAACCACACCTTTCTGTGATGTACCTCTGATCAGTAAAATCAAATAAAATTCATCATAACCAAAAGAGTAATACTACAACTACTGAAATATTTAATGTTTTGAAGAGTACCTCTATGTAGGCGGTGTCTGTGTTGGCGGTGGGGATGTGAGGCTGCCAGTCTTTGGATGGTTTGGTCAGGTACTTGGTGTCTGTCACTACCCATTTCATCCTTGGCCATCCTTGTCAACATAATCACAACACCACAACACCACAAACAAACATACAGAAATATTTTAGCTGACACAGTGGAATAAAGTGAGTTTAGGCACACTAATTTGGAGTGGCCATAAACCGACAATGTTCACCCTGCAACCCCCTGGTTTTAAAAGGCCAAAGGTGAGCAGCCAATATTTAACAAGCAGAGTGAAACACAGCTGCCCACTCACACATTTCGCCCCTACATTGGCCTTTGAACATCACACTGTATATTCCCCTTAATGAGTCTATCTAATGGCTCCCAAAGAGACTGAGACACAGATGTCTCCTGCTGAGCCAGCAGTGTTGGCAATGGTGCGTTTAGGCTGACTGACCTTTGAACTGGATGATCTCTCCGTTTGGTGTCTTGGGAAGCCCTTTGAGACACACCTCACTGGTCAGCGCCAGACTAACACCACAGCTGCCCAACAGGAAGCCAATCTGCTGGCTGCCTGCATCCTGCAGAGAGAGACAAGGGTGAAGACACTTAGGGCACACTGGGAGACACACATGTACACGACTGTGACAATTAAAAGACATGCATACAGTCTTTCTGTCAATATGTTGGTCATCTAATAAATCCATATTGTCTATGTGGACATGAGAGTAATGAGGCATTATTTACATTATATACCCAGTGATGATCAGAAGCGTCACTGTAGGCTGCAACTAACGAACACTTTCGTTACTGATTAAACTGCTGATTATTTTCTCGAGTTAGTCTAAAAAAAAATGTCACAATGTTGTGAAAAAAGTTTCTTCTGTAGATCCAACATACGTGGCATTAAATGCCTTTCTGTTTTTATAAAATAAGTAATAAATAAAACAGCTCCTCAGATACAATCATCGGACACGATACGATTATCTTTCATTAAGTGCCACAGAATCCTGACTGATATTTGCCTCTTTGGCGAGTGAATGCTTCTGGCACATTGTGGGTATAAATTACGACCTGACTGAATTATTAAGTGTTTGGTTGCATCATTCTCAATCTATGAATGGTCTTTTATTAGACAACGCAGTATTACATGTGAGCGATCACAACAGAGGAATTCACTTGACAGCAGTGACATCGTTACCTGTCGTGACAGTGGTACCTCTATGGGCACAGGGATGACCTCGGCTAACAGGCAGCCATAGAAAGCCACCCAGAACATGCCAGGGTCACTGTTGGGATACACCAACGCCACCTGAGAAAAAAAAAGAAAACTTATTTTCCTTTTCCTTGGTCCTTTATACTTTACATACAGAGTGGTGACTGACAGACTCTTACCCGGTCTCCAGGTTGTAGGACAGGCTCAGTCTTGGTGCCCAGTTTATTCAGCAGTGTATAGGCCAACTTCAGACTGCGACTCCACAGTTTGCCTGTGAACAGAAGTGAATGATGATTTTAAAATGTCTGTTGTTTATTTACCATGGATAAATGTGGCATAACTGATCCGGGATAGTTGAACCGCACAACCCACTGTAGCTTCACATGGGAAATGTACTGTAGGTGTTTCTCTTCTCAGTGAATCATTTATTCACCAGATCATATGCAAAAATACAGCTCACATTTACATTTTGTGGACACTAGGGCTGCACAATATGCAAAAAAAGAAAAAAAAAAATCATATTGCGATTATTTTGGCAGATATTGCAATTGCGATTTCAGTTGGAATGGTCGTTTTTGCATTTTATTTTCACTGAAAGAAATTTAAAATGGTGATGTGATTTTTGTTGAGTCTCGTACCAAACAAACATGTTCCTGTACGTCTGGAGAATATGTTTGGTAGGCCGGGGCGTCTCTGTAGCATCACAATGCTTATGGTGCTAACAACGCACAGCAATGTGACAAATTTGACCTTTAGCAAAAAAATTGCTGCACCTGCGATTTAGCTATTGCACTTGGCCAAACTGCAATTTCAATTATATTGTGATTAATTGTGCAGGCCAAGTGGACACAGTAACATGAACATTTGAACATCTATCTTCATAAACTGAGAGGTTAAACAAAAACCAAGAGTCGAGTTGTGGCTCACCGTATGTGAGTGTGTAAAGGGGTTTGCCAGTGATGTCCAGAGCAGTGAGGGCAGGACTCTTGGCCTGGGTGGCCCCCCAGCGGGCCAGAGCAGCCTGCAGGGCAGGAGGCCAGTTACTGACCACCCCGAGGGGCTCCCCTTTCACCGGAATGATTTGACGTCCCTCAGGCTTCGGGGTGTTAGGGTCCGGCTGGGGAACTGAGCATCAAAAGAGACACAGATAAGTAGCAATAACACAGTGAGCAACATAAGTGGTATGTCACAAGCATCTGGGTATTTTCCAAAAGAACTGCGTAACCACACAGAGCTGTGGGCAATGAATAAGCTTGTCAACAGCCAAGAGGATTTGCATGTAATTTCTGACCAGTGTGGTCTGGTTTAAAATAAGAGTTTTCTCTGGCTACTGCAAAATGGTGGATCAGTTCATTTTGGACAGTTTTTTTTCTGTTGCACTTCCATTAATTCAATATAAATAGTATTTCCTAGTTATGCCGGCTATGTTAATAGCTGTGTAAGTAATTCAACAATATGAAAGCTGGAAAAATACCACCCACAATGAGTCAGAATGAAGAAACCCATCTAACACATTGGGAGATATTGTTTATCAGACTATATGGGTGCTGATATATATATATATATATATATATATATATATATATATATATATATATATATATACATACATATACATACATATATATATATTTCTGTGACTTTTTCTCCTTTTACCATAAAAAAGAACCAGATCTTGAATCTATATGCACACTGTTGTTGTTGAGAAGGTGCGTCTCACCTTCTACAATTTCCTCAGAGTCATCAAGGAAGAATTCGCTGAGTGGTGGTCTTTTGGGCCGTTTGAGTGTATTCAACAGCTGCTGGATCTTAGTGGACACCCTGCTGTTGACAGGCACGCCTGGACAAACACCGAGAACAACTACCGTCATAAACATATGCAAACAAGCAACCAAAGACACACCGCTCACCCACACATGCACGTCTATTCTAACACAAACCTCTACTCTATCACACACCCTCAGACAGGCAGAACCCTACGCACTAGCACAGTCAGGATCAGAATCAGCAGCAGGAAGGATTCGAAAGGGAAATTTGTGCTTGAAGAGACACAGATTGGACGATAGGGAAATCAAATATAGGAGGTTCTCTACGTCTAGACCTACAACACCGGACAAACATAAAGACAGATAGACAAACACCAGGCTGGAAAGCAAGCTGAGTTGGGCCTCTTCAGCATCCCTCCCATTCCCCGATTTTCGATTTATATTACCTTTTCTTTTTCCTTTTTTAAATGAAAGGCAAGACAGGGACAGGATTAATGGACCCAAAAGAAAGAACACAAAATATCTGTCATTAGCAGGATTCACAGTGAAATGAGGATAATGTTGAAGGTGGGCCCATGGACATGGGCAGATCGTTTATTGATTTGAACACACTCAAATCATTTTTGTCACTGCAATACTGTGACTCACACAGTCAATGCGAAACGGAACATGTCACTCAGCTACTGCCACGATTAGAACATGCAAATGGTTTAATCTCATGAGCTGAAGCAGGAACCAGATGACAGTAACCGAGTTCATCACATTTTAGGAATAGGAAATTACTGATTTTTTTCCCAGACATTTCTAGATATCCTGGCTTGTGTGAGTGAGTGTGAGTGTACCGTCAGCAGTATCGAGCATGCTGGAGCGGCTCTGTCCGCGGCTCATGCCCCTGACCGCCGGAGGCAGGTCCACCCTGGACCCTCTATCCTGGGGAGTGGAGGATGTCACATCTGGGGGGACACTGTTTTCTGGAGGAGGAGAGAAAGTGAGCCTCATAAAGAAGAACAACAGCCAGCGCATCACTGTTACATATGTGTTAATATTGGAGCTATTCATCAGAGGAGTTTACCTATGCGTGTGTGTGCCAGTACGTCGGCCAATAAGGAAACAGCAGGCTGAAGCTGGGGCTGTGGTTGGGTCTTGGGCTCTCCATGGGAGAGGGTGGAGGAAGCAGACGAGGACGTGGAGGAGCTTTGGACGGAACGGTTGATCCAGTAATCAGGGCTCTGCAGGCTCTGGGCCAGCACCGCGCTGAGGGCGGCCTTCCTGCGCAGTGAGCCTTCATCCTCTGATGCAGAAGACGTGTCTGATAGAAAAGAGAAAGCAACGCACATAAATAGAGCATAGTCTCCATTACTCATTCATTGGAGTCTCTTTAGATTTTTTTCACTTTATTTAGCCCCAGGGCATATATTTATGACTCTGCCCTGCAGATGGTAGGGACACAGTCTTGCTCCAGGGCACTTCAGCAGTGTGGACGCTTGCTGTACAGAGAGACTGAAGCCAGATTGCTGATTGAAAAGCAGGCCCCATAATCATTACCCCAACAAGCTGGCCACTGAGCGTGAGAGTTGTCGTTTACCTGGAGGTGTGCAGGTATCTATGGGAGACTGGACAAAAGCTGAGCGTCTCTTGGTTGGCATGGGCAGCGCCATCTTCTCTTCTTTGTGTTTGGCCAGTGCTGCCTGCACAGCCTCTGTGTGGATGTCTACAGATACAGTAAGAATAAACACAGTGAGACAAACAAGAAGAAATATATTAAAAAAGTCAGTTGACGGGTTGATTTTACTGCTGCTGCTGCATGGAGTTTATTTAAGGTGTTTGATGGTTTTCATGGGTAATATGATGTGTACCCGATCTGTAGCGATCGTCCCTGGCCCCTCCACTGCGGTGTGTACGGTGGTGTCTGGAGGCCGAAGAGGTGGAGGGGCCCGGGGCCTCAGGACTTGGGCTGGGGTCGGCACTGTGGCCTGGGGAGAGCTGTACATCTGGCAGAGACAGATCCACATCTACAGAACAGAAGCAGGCATGTGCACACATTACTAAAAAAAAAAAAAAACAATCAAATATGAGCCGTTGGAAAGTTGCACACAAACACACACACTTTTTTACATAATGCCATTACAGCTACATGTAGGCATAAATATTATATGATACTCTGAGAACCTCCCTAAATATAGCCTCACCACAGAGCCTCTGAACATGAAGTGAAATAAGGACATGTACTTGACTGATGTAACTTGTACTGTTAACAGACTACGTGAAACTAGGTTAGATTCAAGCTAATATATTTTTAGTCAAGTGTCTTCTCCTCCCAGAGGGCCGGAGCAGCAGAGTCCCTGTGGAGATGGATGGTTTGGAGGGATGAGAGGGCCTAAGGGGACGGGTGCAGGAGCATGAGGTGACCTTTGGAGTTTCAAAGCTTCCCAGTTCATGCTTTGACATTCAGGGCAAACTGCCCGTAATACAACAGAAAGCAGAGCCCACAAACAACCATAGGAATTTAATTCAAGTATTAATTTGAGATTTAGTCCTTTTTAAGTCCCTGTGTGTGTAATCAGTTCAAAAAACATGTGTCACATGGCAGCTCAAGCTAAGACAGACCAGGGTTAAACCAACAGGAGAGAAAGTCTAGTATTCCACTTTTTAAATTAGCTTCAACTGACACATCAAGATGGATTTTTTCATGTCAGTGTTAATGTGGTGCAGTTGTTCGAGAGGAAACACCGCACCCTCATGCAAGGCAGCTGACTGAGACAAGCCGAACAGATCAGCTAACCAATGAAGACAGAGGTGACTGGTTCATAGTGATACAGTGAAACTCCCTACTCGGTACTTCCCAACTGCTGTGACTGATTGTAAATTGAAACTGGTTAGAGGAAACAGTGTCCACAGGTTGACAAATGACAGCCCAAACTCTGACGCACACACACTGCTTTCTTTATTGGGGAATTTGCTTCACTGGTGCCGTTATTAGACAAGTTGTTAGATTTAAGTTACTCTGTGCTTGGTTACCGTGTGTGCAGTTCACATTTTGGCCACTAGAGTGCCACAGAAAGCCAGAAATTCTCTTGGACGACTTGGACAAAGAGAATTACAGTCTCACTGGACAGTGAAGTTAGTTTTTTATGAAGCTAAAAAAAAAGAAAAAAGAAAAACTTCACACTTAAAACCACATGAATAAAGCTGTTTATTTTCTCCAAACAGATGGGAAAGAACCATCTGAAATGAAACTTCCAGGATACTGAAAACAAGACGTGATGAGTTCTTCTGATGCAATTACTTTAAGTTTCCGAGTGACAAACACCAAGAATGCTGACAGAGGAGGTAAAAATTACGCAGGGGAGGCAGAAGGAGGGGTTAGAAGAGAAATGAGGAAAAGCAATAGCAGAAGAAGAGTTGGTCTTACTTGGCAAATGGGGGATGTAGGAGGCCAGCAGCTTGGCTTTCTTCTTCTCATAGCCCTTCTGTGTGATGTCACCTAGGAGAGAGGACAGCGACACCACACCGTTATGTTAGTCAGAATTATCACACAAACACCAGCAACTGCACACACAAACACACACATGAACCAGATGAGGTACACACAGAAACACACACACAGACACATAGCCCCTGCTTTAGCTAATACATTTGCAGGGGTTGAGTCATAATAATAATCCTCTTAAACCAAATCTACTGAACTCCACATGTTGACGGCTCAGTCCATTTACAACAAGGCAAGGAGATAACACCATTGTTTGGCCTTACATTAGCCCTGGTGAACAAACATGCTGAGAGCACGAAAACCTCCTCCTGGCTATGAAACCCAAAAATGATTACGGCAACTAGCAGATAACCGTGCCAGGGAGAAAACAATGGCAAAACTGAAGGCTATCGGGAACAGTGGGGATGGTAAGCAGAGCAAAGAGGAAGCCATGTGAGCCAGTTTCACATGGGACTCAACCATTTATCTCCTCCACCTCCCCCTCTTTTTCCCACTGTACTCCCAGCACCACCCCTTCCTCATTCGGCCTTGGACTGGCAGGACTCCCACCGTTACCAGAGTTTGTTGGAGAGCAACAGAGGCAGGACAAAGTCCACTTAACTGAGACCCTAAAACACACAGTCTGCATGTGCAAACATGCATGCGAGACACACCCTATCCAGTTAACTTACAGACATACACACTCCCACTGAACACACAAATAATCTCCCACACTCACAGTTATTCCCCTTCCTCTATGTCCAGTGATAACACTGTATGCTATGTCAAGTGCAGTGAGCCAAAGGGCTGCGTAGCCTCAATCCCCTCACACCTCCTCCACACTGAGCAGTGACAATGAGGAGACCCTCGCCCAACTTACTGAGAAGGGTAGAAAGAGGAGAAAATCAAAGATAATGGAGAGAGAGAGAGGCTGGAAGTTGGAGGGGAAGAGAGGTTTAGGGGGGTGATAAACACATGAGAGTCACTGGTGGATGTGTATGAAACAACAATGGAAAGAAAATGTTGAGAAAGAGGGGGGAGCCAGAGTTCAACAGCAGATTTGAGGGTCCAGGGCAGGATAAGCCAGCACTGGGTGGAGAGTCCCGTGTGTGACTCATACTGTGTTTTGTTTTAATGCTTTCTCACACTCTGGTCAGTATCCACTGGTGTGTTGTGTTCGCCTGGATGAACAACAGGATCAGAAAAGAAGTTCCCACTTGGATTGTGTATGTAGATGACTACTATGGGTTGCAGAATTTTTTATATCTGACCCGTCCCATGCAGAAGACTCTAGAGGTTTCACAATACTGTGAAATCATGAGAAACGAGGGAAGAGGGAGGGAGCAGAGGGAGTGCACAACATTCGCAGAGAAAAAGTCAGCAAAACAAAGTCTGAGACCGTTTTAGAGTGAGAGGGAGTGTGTGATTGAGCGCTGTGTGCTTTGTCATTCCCTGCGTAAAAAAAAAAAGCTGAAATGGGGTGGCCAGCATTCAGCTCCGACTTCATGCCTGGGTACACACACTGGCCCAAAATCTACTCGGGATGAAAAACACAGCAGCGAATGCGTGTTGCAGTCTCTTTTTCTTTGTTTCCCCCTCCTGTAGGCATGCTACAGGCTTGTTTATATAGAGGAAAACACTCATAGACAGACATACAAGCACAGCAATCAACAGCAAATTGATTGTAGTGGACTGGAGCGTCATTGTTGTTGGAGACAGGCTCCTGTCAAGCCCAGTCCTGGTGCCCAAGTGGGGCCGGGGAGGGAGTGAGGAAGGGAGGGATGGAGGTCATTAACACAGACAGAGGAGAGTCTGTATTGGTGTGGGACATAACAACGGGCGCGGACTGGCACCACCACACTGGCTCTGTGGCTGGCAGTGGGCAGAGAGACACTAAGGGCTCTGGGTTGAAAGAGTGACTGTGACAGCTGCTTCAAAACAGAGGAAAAGCTGTATGTTTAGAGAGCAAGAATGTGGTGTTTTGAGTGCGAGCAGGAGCAAAACAGTACAGTAACTGTGTGTGTGTAATCTGAGGTCAGGGGACAGGATATGAGCGTTACCCCACCCTGTGTGTGCGCTGCCAAAACCGTCTCCCAGTGTCTGTCTAGAGAAAGAGGAATGTGCTGATTGGAGAGCACCAAACTAACAGAGAGGGCCAACTGGCCAGGAGAGCGAGCTCACTGGCCAAAAACTCCCCTGAGGTGCAGGAAGCGAATGTGTATGTGTGTATGTGTGTGTGTGTGTGTGTGTGTGTGTATACACAGCTGGTGCAGGTTAAAGGGCGCTACAGTAACACAGAGGAATGAATGCTGAGTGAGCCCTGAGTGAGAGTGGCATTACAGGCCTGCTCTGTCAGATGTGTGTCAGTGTGTCAAACCAGGTCTGGCTGTGTTTTTTCGTCCAGGCACATTCTGGACCTGCTCGGTATATACTTAGGTAGAGCCATGGTGTTTAGTTAAATGTGTTCATAAACATGTCTCTTATATGCAGTAATTCAGTGACAAAGGTCATCTCATGTTTATAAGCAATCAGCATAATCCTCCCTCCTGCCATCCAGGCTTTTTACATGTGTATTTATGAAAACGGTTGTGTAAACAGGCCGTTTCAGAGTTCAATGAAGATGACTCTCTGACTCTTCCTTTACACTGGTGCTGTTGACCTCTGACCTCAGGACGAGTCAGACAGAGGGCTGATCCTGTCACAAATGACAGCGCAGGGTCACAGACGCTATAAAAACACACACTAACACACACACACACACACGCACACACAAACACACACACACACACACACACACACACACACACACACACACACACACACACACACACACACACACACACACACACACACACACACACACACACACACACACACACACACACACACACACACACACACAACATTCCTGTTTACATCAATAATTATAGCGGGCTAAAGTGCATTCTGACATAAAGGGGTTTTACAGTAGAAGTCATGCATTCAGGCATTTATGACCACTTCAGTTTTAATCTGTACTGGCAATCTCTGGTCTGATCCGGCTCATTACAGCCTTTTGTATTTGTGCAGCTCATCTGAACTTTATCTGTGTGCTGCCCATCACGTTTTAGTTCCACTTCCTGTTTTATGTCAGTCTTTCTGCTATTTATAATTGTTTTATTTGTTTATCTTGTTGATGTTTTATTTCGTTTTTATTTTTTATCTGGGGAACTTTACTGATGTTCTTACTGTTTTTTTTAAATTTGCTGTTTTTTTTTTTTTTTTAATTAAAGTTGATTTGTATTAATCTTTGCTTTCTTGTGTAAAGCACTTTGTAAAATTGTTTTGAAAGTTTCTTATTATAATTTTCATTGATTATTAATATTATATATTGGTGAGTGTGTTCCACAAAAAATCGTAACTTTGCCTTAAATGCAGCAATGATGCAGTTTTTGGCAGAATTGGAAGAATAGGAAAACCTCCCTTGGGAGTGTCCACATGTCATTCAAAGATGGTTACTCCTGCTGCTAGATTTGCAGTTAATACATTGAATTAGCTTTATTTCCAGTGTCACGCATTCGGAGCGGTTCATTACCAAGTGAAAACAGACATAAACAACCAGTGTATAGTTCCCTATAAATTCACTTATTCACCTAAATTTGTGTTTATATTAGAGCCATTTTGCCGACAGTCCATTTTACACTTCTGTTGTTAATTTCACCAAGCGGCAGATGTTGTTGACATCAGAAACTCCTGACATCTCTGACTTGTAATTACAACTAGAAGGCTGATGTGCTCATAATGACGATATGATGTGAATGTGGAGTCAGGGTCACTTTCCTAACTGTTTTGGCCAACTGATGCCTAAAGCACCAACTCTTTATAGTGCTTTCAGTGGTGGATCTATAATATTAGTGAACAACAGGATGAAGTCTAATGCCCCCACAGTCCCCTTTGTCATTACATCTAAATATTGCAATCCTTATGGGAAGTCACTATGCAGTAGATTTCTCCCTACATCCATCAAGAACAGAGATCCTCCTTCTTTAGGTTTGGTCCAGTAACTCACTACATACAGATTACGACATATATATTTAAGGAATCCAAGAAAAACAACAAGCTGTTCTGAAGCCACATTAGTTGTTAAAAGGTTCTAAAGATGAATGCCTAGTTGCGTGTTGAATCATCTGACTCACTGACTGCAGCTGACACACTTAAACATTTAGTTTCTTGGGTTACTATTAACAATAGACTGAGCGTGGCTTTCTCAAACAAACCTAAAGAGGAACACGAACACCACATCAGTGGTGAATAAATGATGAGTAATGAATAGTGGTATGAGGCAGCAGCACACAGTCAGAGAAGAGAGGGAAGGAAAGGTTGAGAGGTTATTATGGTTATAAGAGCTGTATGGAGGGAATACACACACACACAAAAACCCACACACACAAAGTGGGACAAATCTTTTGCCAGTCGTTTGGTGGGATGAATATTGGAATTAGAAGAAGACTTGAAAGGATATTTGTCAGTTTCTGTTGATAATCTGAACAAGCCGTTTGATTCTAGCTGCCACGATCAGAAACGACACTTAGGTACAAATCTCAGACATTTACATAGGACTCCAACAACAAAGCCGGTGTGCTCCCCAGCCATTCAAACAATCTGAGCCACACCTGCTGCCAACTTTTATACTGTGACTTAACTGATGTTAGGTGGCTCATGAAAACTGTTCACAATTTTGGAAAATGCCTCTCTCTGCCCGAGAGGCTTAGTGAAGCACATTCTTAATGCCAAAGTTTTCCATCTGTCTTCTGTCAGAGCATATTTTCTTAAATGAAAAACCCTGTTGGCAGTTTCAAAAAGCAAGACAAGCAAGTGTGAAAGTGCCTCCAGTTGTTTTTTAAGTGTAGCGGAAGCACCCTGGGTTACAGATGAAGATGGCAGTATATGAACATGTTTCTTCCAGTAGATACTTAGAACACAGAAGGACTAAAAATCTGCCAAAGCAATGAAATCAAGGAGGCAGCAGAGCTTCCAGGGGTCTCAATAACAGTCAGAGGTCACTGCTGGGCTAATGTTTACTACTCTGTGACAGAAGGATGAGCTAATAGTTGATGATAGCAGACAGGAGAGAGTCTGGACTGGATAGTTAGATCCTGCCCATCCACCAACCTGCCCCCTAAACACACACACTACGCACACACTCACAAGAACAATCAGATTAAAGCCAGTAGTAGTAGTCGGTGCATTAAAGCGCAGAGGTACAAGATTCGTGTTGTGTCTGATGTGTGGTGGGGGGTCCTGAGTGGCTTAAGAGTCAGCTGATTAGCCCCCCAGCTACCAGTACTAGGTACTGGGCAACATTTTCATTTTAAATAACAAAAGGCAGCGAGTCGGTTTTTCACTTGTGTCAAGGATGTGAAAACAACACTGATGTCATCTCATTAAAAACAGACCACATGTAGACCCCCCCCTACTTACAGACACATATTTAGGCCCCAGGCTGAGAGAGCTGCTGTAATTACGGCGGGCAGATTAGCCTGGGAGGAAGTGACATGACTGCTTGTGTCACCCACAATTTCCTCTTGCTTCACAGTATCAGTTCCTCTCCCTGCACATGCACACTGGCACCTACATGTCACAGGTTTCTGTTTACAAACACACACACTTTAATGAGGATAACAACCAACATTTCACAGATTGTGGTAAATGAAGCCTCCCTTTTCACATGGTGAGAATCCAGTGTTCACATCTTTGGCTCTATCCTAATCTGTAATCTGAGATTACATTTAACCTAACAGATTACATCTTTCCGTCTGGACATTTGTGTGCACTTGTTAGAAGGATAGATGACAAGAATGTCTGAGCTGAGGGTGGCATCCAAGCCTGAAATGTAGGACTGTCTTCTAACCCTATGAAGTCATGGTTGGGCTTCTAGCCAGTGATCCTGGTTTGATCTGCACAACGCTGTCTTTGTTTATCAGTGGTTTATTGTCTGTGACGAATGTGCCGCTAACATACAAAACTGTCTCTTGAGAAACATATACTAACAAAGGAACGCTACCTTCCATTGGGTCTTGGTGGGCAGATGACAGCGACTTCACACAGCACGACCACAAACAGAAAGACTCAAACCAACAGCCACAGTGCACACATTTACATGCAAATACACATATAAACAGAGGGGCCGAGAGGAGAGGAACTAACGTCACCCACAGGATCTTATTTATAGAGATTCAGAGCAGAAACACAAAAACAACGGGCAGGCTGTGCCGAGAACATGGGTAAATAGCGCTCTGCAGGAAATGCAAATGAACGAGTCTGACTCCAAGACCATTTAATGGCACCTGGTCATTAGTTAAAGTAGATGTTAGAAGCTTATTTCCACAGAGCACAGACTAAAATGGAAACAGATGAGGAAAATAGTAAATATCCATATTCTCCTTTTGAATGATTAGCATGATTAATTTCATTTTTCATTTGAATACTGAGAAGTAGAGCTGAAACAATTAGTCTATTAATCAGTTAGTGAAGTAACAAAAAAAAAGTTAATCTTTGAAGCAATTTTTCAAGAAAATGCCAAACGTGTCCTTGTTCCAGCACAAACAGGATTTTCTTCCTCTCTTCGTCTCATGTTATAGCAAATTGAATATCTTCAGGTTTTAGAGTCATGACCCTGCAAGTGACTAGATAGAATCACTGTGGACTTTATGTTATTGATATGGAAGTTTTCACTATTACCTAACATTTCACAGACCAAATAATTAACTGAGATAATAATCGCTAAAGTCGATGATAATGAAAATCTTCCATGAACACACTGTTGTGACAAAAAAAGGTCTTGATAAGACTGTCCTTGCTTCGTCATTTTACAGGCTTATCCTTATTTCCTGTACTTCACACTTGTGAAACATTTATGCATGTAATGTTCCCTATGGAACTTTTTTTGGCATAATAATAAAAAAATAAAAAAATAATGAGAGTTGCCAGTCAGTATAAGGTTGGTTGAGGTATTGGGCTCGATAATTAGGACCCTTAGGACTGTGTAGATTTGTGCAGGTGCTTTTTCTCATTGTATCAGCGGTTGAATCACAGCTATTAAATATCACAAGCTATCTGTTCTTACTCAGGGGGTATTTTCTTCATGCCTGGGTTGTGATTCAAGCATTTGTACAAAGGCCTCCCACCTCCAGGACCAATGTTTTCCACTGCAAAAGCAGGCCTACCATTCCTCTGGGAACCAGCGAGTCCATGTGGGGGTTTTCAGACAGACAGGGAGGATGAAGCGATCTCTGGATGGCTGAAGAAATCTGCCGGCCAGCCGAGAAAAGAGGGCTGGGGGACGTGTAATTTGTCTTGACAGAATCAACATGGGGAACAGACATTCACTTTGGTTTGTGGTCTAACAAACCGAAAGACAAAAGTGAATATGTAATTTTATAACTACATAAAAGGAGAATTAGGGACTAGGAGATTAACAATGCAAAGTAAACAGAGATTAAAGGTTTTCCGAAGATTTACTTAAAGAAATGATAACGTAGCTGGCAGCAACAGCCCCAGTACCTGTCAGTTGTACAATACAACTTGACAATATAGATACTGTGACATATACTGATCTTTGCAGTATATAATAATTGGCATTACACTGTAAGTAACACCACAACCATTAATATGGCAAATTATATTACAGAGAAAGAAAGAAGCAAAGAAGCAGAAATGCATGCATATTTACATACAGTCGCATCAAAGCCACTGTGTTGAGACAATCGCACATTGCCTCATTTGTAAAGCCTTACAAACACTGTACCTAAGAACACTGTGCATACATATTAACAAACTGCCTTCCCTGCCTGAGTCAAGCACCTAATCGTTTGATCCAATCAGACCTTCCTGCACGGGAAAAAAACACTTCAGTTCAATTGTGTTGGCCGTACTCAGATCAAAATTAAGATTAGGCCCACTATGAACACTGAGTACCAATCCATTTGTGCATCTGAGGTACAATCAGACTAGAAGTTATTTTTGCCAAGAAAATAAAACTAAAAGTTCTATCCAAGCTTTGAACGCATTCACATTCTGTCTGAGTGCAGAGGGAGTATTGCTTTACTTCCACTACTTGCTCTACCTCCATTACTTCCATTACATTGTGCACTTTATATTGGCAGAGACGGGACCTTTGAGCCAGCTGTGTGATACAGTGGAGTTCTGAGCTGGGGAAGGTTGCAGCATTGAGAGTTTGTTTCTACTTTTGGCTCCAAAAACTAAAGCCCAGAAAACGACAATTTTCTGAATAAGCCAGATGAAGTAATTGATTTCTAACTTCATTTACCTTTCACCAGCATCTCACACGCTCCTCTCTTCTATGCTATGGTTAATATACTTTCACATACTAATTTGGGTCACTGTGTTTCCCTAAAGACAATAACAGGCGTGTTGTACAAACATGGCAGTGACCAGCTGTTTTACAGATAAATTCAGAGCACATTACTTCATCAAAGTGATAAGACTGGTGAACAACTGTACATTGCTCATTGATGACTCAGAGAGGCACAAGTGGGTTGACTGTTAGTAAGCAGTCAGGCCGCCCAATAGCACACTACACAGTAACTGCAATGGGCAGTTAGCTAACAGGTTGTGTGCACAGATGAACAAGACCACCTGAAGTGAGACAAACCCAAGATTGATTTCTGGTCAGATTAGCTAGCTGCCCTGCCACTTACTGTATCCTCCACAGTGGGGATTATCTGTCACCTGGAGTTATCAGTCAACTATATAATTGCTTTAAAATCTAATTTAATTTGAAACTATCACACTAATTTGATGATTCAGGCCCTGTTCACAGCAGATATGTTGACACATTTGTCAGTTCCAGGTGGTATCTCTGGTATTGTGCTTACTGGCTCATTAAAATGCCTTAATGGGACACTTAATAAAACTGAGCTAACAATAATGCTATCAGGAAAATTTGTGTTTTTCTTGCTAAGCCAAGTCAAAATGTCTGCTGAGAAAAATCCAGGTCGAACCACTACCCATATATTTGTTTAAATAACTAAATGTGTCTGTTTTAAAAATGAAAGGCGCAAAGTTTCACTTGATAAGTCAACAAAGGAACCATCATTATCCCAACAAACATGACATTTATCAACACAAAACACAACCAGCATTGATGCAGCAGTAGCAACAAGACACATGGTGGTATTGCAATAAAAAAAGATTGGATGAAAACACATTGGATGAAATATGGTTGTTTGATAAAACCAAAAATGTCATGCCAAACAACATCTGTACACCACTGCTATCGTATGTTCTGTCTTAATTGGCCGTTTCACTGAAGATGTTCTGATCAGCTGCAAAAGCACAGGTCTAAATAATAAAATGAATGATGGCTGAATTCCATTTAGCTGCTTCGTATCCAGTGTCCTGAGGCAGGTTTCACAAAGATAGACCCGACAATGGCTCACATCTAACCAAAATTCATCACTTACACCATAAATTGTTGTTAGTCCTCCTGTGGCACAAAATCTCAACACACTGCAGACATGGGATGCTGTGTGTTCTCAGTGTGGTGGGGCTCAGTGTTTCTGCTAGCCTGTCACGCTCATGATAGTTTCCTTTGACAAACAAACCACTTTTCCTTATCATTGCTCGCTCCAAAACATTGTAAAATTATGAGCTATGTTTTGCTCCTTCTTTGAGTCAATGGTCAGCAGGTGCCACTGATAGTTACCGTGGAAATGTGGAGTTAGCCTTGTTGTAGGGTAGGAAGATTAGGCGTATAATAAGTCAGGCTTTTTTTTTTTGTGAAACTGTCTGACTCGTATTGAATTCATCTAAAAGAAAAATTAAGTTACAGACCACTCTGATTAAAACATCTTTGTGAAACCAGGTCCTGGTATCATGCATGCTGGCTCACTATCACACTGTCATCAGCCATCGTTAATGTTATTGCTAACACCTGTGCTTTTCTTATGATGGCAAGTCAAAACATCGGCTGTGAAAAAGAACAATTCCCCAGTATAAATTGACCAGTGTGAGTTCTTTTGTCACCGCCTCTTCTAGCTCATTTATTTTAACAATGAAGCCTGACTCTGACTTAATTCAGCACACTGTAAAGAAGAGAAAAACAGAGCAGAGCCTTATTTAGACTGAGGCATCCTGGCCGGCAGACTGCATGACAGTCCAGCTTTCAGCATTGCTGGGTAACCAGAGTGTATTCCGCAGTGAAAGTGAGGTATCAGGTTTCAACGTGGCTGATGTTGTAGTTAAGAGATACAGAGGTCAGAAGTGTGGTCTGAGGTTCACTGGGTCTTGGACATCATCTGAACTGTGAGTGGATACACAAGACGACGTATCGCTAAACATGGGCCATATGAACTGAGACTGGCTTAGCAACAGCCTACCTCTGGGTGACATATGAACAAATGATGCACCTTGCCTCTGCTTAATTGCTCATAGATGATGGGTTAAAAGAAGACACTAATGTAGAAGAAGGAATGTTAGCCAGGCAGCTGACTCATTAAATCAATATTAGAAGCTCATAACGAGCCATGAGTGGCCTTTGTGAAACACTCACACACATCCTGGGTGCTGAGTCTACAGCTGACATTGAAACCACACAGGCCTTATTGCCTACGTTCCACTCTCAAAGTCCTGACCTCTCACCACCCACTGCTCAGTCATTAAACAGCCTGTCATCAGGATTGGAATCTATGCCTGCTCTGAAAATGATGGTTACAACAACGTGCAACACTATAGAGGAATGTGTAAAAAAGAAACACGCTGTGGTGAAAAACAGGCTGTACGAATGCCTGTTGAGCTCTAAAATACACAAAGCTTTGTGTCAGTGAAAACATTTCACTTCACGTGGAGCTGAAGGTGCAAATTCACAGGGGAGTGGTAGTGAGGAGATGTTAGCAACAAGCTACTCACCAACAACACAGGCAGGTAGATGATTTGGCGAAGGTGTAGTGACAGAAGGAGAGGAGAAACTTGGCAGTGCTGGTTTGATCCTGCTGATTATTTTCTTAATTCATTGTGTGCATATTGTGTATAAAATGTTAAAAATGGGTCTGAAAAACCCAAACATATTTATCACAATATATATTATCAATTTACTATAATGTAGAGCTTCAACAATCGATTATATTTCCATTATCGATGAATCTGATGATTATTTTGAAAATGCCCATCAATATTATAGAGCACAGGGTGACGTCATCAAACACCTTGTTTTATCCGACCAACAGTCCAAAACCCAAAAATAATCAATTTACTAAAAGACCACAAAAACAGGAAAGTCTCACATTAGAGGACCTGGTACCATAAAATGTTTCAGGTTTTTGTTTAAAAATGACTTGAATTATGAATCAATAATTGATGTAATTGACAATTAATTCTATGTAAGTTGACTAACTGACTAATCAACACTGTGTTGCAGCTCTAATCTACACTAATGCGGGTAAACATCAGTCTGGTGTGTTGGTGAACTGTAAAAACAGATAAACTGATAAAATAAATAAATAGAAACAAATAAATAAATATACATTGTTGTATGATTTTGGGGACAGCTGAGTTACTGTTTCACTCCATACTTTCTATTCAGCACAAAGAATTATTCTAAAATGGCTTAAAGTTTGTTCAAGTTGCCTGTACAGGCACAACTGAGTGTGTTTTTGAGTTTATGGGAAGCTTACCATAGAGCCAGACATGACAGTCTAACTGCGTGATACCACACATCTGGCAACAACTCCTTCAAGTTTCTGGCTTGTGGCATTATCTACCTGAGGTGTGTCAAGATATATTTGCCAACATGGTCTGAGTCTCAAGGGAAAGTTTAGCTGGATAATCTTGGGATATAACTTTAACTCTAGTGGCTGTTTCACCACAATCACAGCCAAATCATTTAGATAACATCTAGACAACAGTCATCATGTGCCGTCACTGTCTGTGGGAGTGTGTAACGCCACACAAACCTACTTTAGATCCAGGGCCTCCTACTGATACAGGAGTGTGAGAAATACTGTGCGTTGATGTACTGTCACTTCTCGCTAAACAGAGTCTCATTCAATGCTAACAATACAAAAACTAGTCTAATTCTCATAACAAGAGTCATAACAACACAGATCGGACTTGGAGGCAAACAAGCAGCTATCTCCAGGAAATGACTAAGGCCAGCCTGGCCAGTAACTATAGCTGTGATTCTACCAAGTGTCAATATTAACCCAATGTTTCCATTCAAAGCAATAAACATATAAACATACAATATGGGAGTTTGCACCTGTCCTGAAGCCAGTGTTACCGACAGTTAGGGATTAAGAGGTTGAAGCCACACCCAACCTATGTGTTTTCATGGCCTTTGTTTTACCTCTTTCTCTCGGGAGTTGAATTAAAGGGGTCCATGACTACAAGCCAAGCACTAGCACAATGTGTTCTGAGGGGCCAAGAGGGGAGATACACATCGGCTTGTTCAGGGGGTTTCCTGAGGACTTCTACTCACTGGGAATTTTTGATAATCCTTTGGCTCCACACTAGAAATTAGGGAGAGAACTATTCAAATGCGCGGCACCGGTCCAAAAGGGAAAAACAACAAAAAAAGAAAAACGAGCCAATGAGTGACTGACAGAGAAGCGGTTGACCTTTTGGAAACTTTCATTGTACATATACAGAAGTACTGCTTTACCCCTGAGCTCTGGTTTCCCATCAGCCCTTCCTGTGACGCAGGCCTGAGCTTTCATATATAGAAACTGACCAGCTGCTGAGAAAATACCCTGTGTCCTCCACAGCCTCTTCAAAAGCCTGTAATGATCAGCTGTGGCTGATCAGCTGAATGAGAGACAGAGACAACGAGAGAGGGAGAGAAATTATGAGTAACACAATTAACAACAAACAGCCCGTTTATGGCTAAAGTTCTGGTAACTTCAAGAGTTACTACCCTGATAGCCAAATATTGTTGCAAAAGCCATCCATTTTTGCAGTCAAAAAACATGTGGGAGCAGTTCTTACATTCATTGTTAATGCTACTGAAATGAGAAACAAGGTCTTTAAAGACCCAGATATCAGAAATGCCCCTTTGGCCTCCAAGTCTTGCGGTCTGTGTCTGTCAGAAAAGGACTTTACCATCATAAATCTACAACAAACGATGTCGACATTTACAGCTACATTTTTCAACTGTTGCTGACAGTTAACCTGCAACATGACACAAGTGAACTGACTTGTGCTATGGGCACTTGTTTGCTAGTTTCTTCAGCAAGCAATGGTGCAGTACAAGATACAGCATGTCTCCTTGCTTTGTTGCACTTGTGCTGATGTCCTGCTGTCAATATGTGTGTTATATGCAAAGATGTATTCCATTGATGTAAATCTACCTAATAGCATGCCTACTGATGTATGCACAGCAACATATATAAAATGTGACTTATTTTCAAACTATTTGTTGCCAATACCGATACAATCATCTATGAGTGAGATCAGCCGATCCACGGCTGCTACAGGTAATTTTTGGCATACATTGCAGATGGTGTACGTTATATCAGTCTCACACACTTTGTAAAAGTTTCACGACATGTTTTGTTTTGGTGGTCGGTCGCATGCCAGCGCTTTGAACAAGGTGGGAGGCAGGACTACGCAACACAGCACACAGCACTTCTCTGAGCCACAGACACTGGAGTGTTAACCACAGGTGATCAGTTTTCAGGTGATCGGTGACTAGAAGCATTCATTCGACCTACCAAGCGTGTGTTTTTAATGAAAATCTGCCGACCATGATCAGCAGTCGATCAATCGGGGCCTCGCTATTTCAAACTATTCCTTCATGATATGTTCAAGGAAGCTTTGATATCAGGTACCAAAAATCACTGCAATCATGAGCTAAATTATCAGAAAATAAGATCTGGAAGCCATCCATTACTTAAACATGGACACAGTGAAAGGAATAATGTGAACTCTGTAGTTTTGTGCTTCACAGAACTTTGATATTCGATATTCACTGTGGTGAAGTACTTGTGTTGATTTTCATGGCCTACTGGCCTGACATGAAGCTAGCTGCCTGCAAGCTTGGAAATTACTCTAAAAACTAAAAGGCATCCTCTGGTCAGCAATGATGTTGAGTTTACACAATTTGTAGGTAACATGCTAAAAACATCTAAAACCACTGCTATGATGCTTTAACAATTAGCACACCTATAGCAACTTTCTCAATGGGTCAGACAGCAGGCCGGTTGGCCTGAGGAGGGCAGTTCTCAACAGGCCACGGTATTTCACACACAACCCATGGGCGTAACAGCGACCCACATGTAGCAGCCAACTAGCCAGTTGGTTGGATGTGGAAGTGTTTGCCACTGGCTGCTGTCTACTAGCCAGGAACATTAGCCTCAGCGAGAAAGAAACACACACAATTAGGACTGACTCCTTGGGACTTAGAGAGGGTGGCCTCCGCTGCAATAATGGAGGAGCTTTTGTGTCAAAGAGATGCTTGTTTTCTCCTCCTCAGGCATGAAAGTGAATTTGTCTTGCCAGCCAGGTCTATTTATATTCACAAGAGCATTCTTCAGCATTAGCACAGTCACATGGCCTGCCGGGCAGTGGATATAGCCGAGCGATAGATTGGAGGGGCTCCGCGCCAGCTCCCAAACTGAAAACAACAATAAAATGCAACACACCTTGATTTCTGTGTTTCTACCACTGAGTTCATCATTTAGCCAGTGAAGCACAAATCAGAGTGTACATTAGTCAACATTGTCTGATGTGTGACTAAACCCCTGACTAAATTACTGCAGGCCACAAAAGCAGTCAGTGGGAAGATTGTGCAATGCAACGTCAGAGACATGCTTCACCGCCCGGTTGAGATTACAGGTTGGTGAATGAAGGTGACTGTTTGTGCGGACTGCACAAGGGTCTCATATCACAAAATCCTCATTCATTCTTCCTTTACGATGAGTCAGAGTTTGCATCACACCTATCAACTCAGTAAACAGGAGGCTAAAACAGGTTCTCTCACTTTGTGGTGGACAGACGTGCCCTGGAGAAGAAGACACACCTAACTGCAGTGACTCACAGATCTGCAACAAGACGGAATCAGGCTTGGCTCGTCTGTAAACATGTCCTATTTCTAAACACTGTTGATTTAAGTTGAGATACACAATAAGTTTACACGTCACAACAATGGTTGACTAAATGTGATGTGAAATAGTATTCATTGACTGTAGGGAACACCTCCATTAACCTGCTTCCTACCATAGGAAGGTCACAGGAAGAGCATAAGGTCATACACAGAACAGAACCATTTCAGCGGCAGAGTCCTGCTCAAGGATACTTCAGCAGAGTGGATGTTTGCTAGCACAGGCCTTTCAACCAAAGTCTTTAACGGCAATCACTCCACACACACTGTTCTGCTATTTCATGGCTTCCATGTGTCATCTCAGACTCCCACAGCACTGTAACTTCTAACACCGGGCGATGATTCAATGATCATATTGGTGAACTAATACGGTGACAATATGATCACACTCTGGTATCCTTTGACAAAACTCTTCTGTACATTTATGATTCCAAGCTAAGTATAATTAAAAATGAAGAAAATGTGTTTGTTATCACAGTTTTGAAGTGTTTGAGTTTCCATTGCTGTACGGAAGATCCTTCCATTCATTTGCTATACCACTTATCCTTTGAGGGCCGCGTGGGAGCTGGAGCCAATCCAAGCTGACATTGGGCGAGGGCCGGGTACACCCTGGACAGGTTACCAGGAAACTACATGTCTTTGGACTGTGGAGAAGACAGTGACACAGGAACACACAGAAAACAGGGGTTTGAACCCAGAGTGAGGTAACAGTTCAAACCACTGCCCCACCGTAATAATAGTGCCACTGCCCCTGTACATAATAGTGGAACACAATTAACTGCACACTACATGAAAATAAATGCTTTATGTGTATATTTACCATTTTTCAATAATGAACACGTAGGATTTTGAAAAATACATTCTAAGACCAGATTTCAGCGATTATTTTGGCAGATGTTGCGATTGCAATATGAGTCACGATTTCAGTTGGACTGGTAATTGTTTTTGCTTTTGTTTTCACTGAAAAAAATATAAAAATGATGATGGTGTGATATTTGTTGGGTCTAGTACCAAAGAAGTATGTTCCTTTACGTCTGGAGAATACAATTTGTAGCTGGGGCGTGTACTCTGTAGCACCACAATGCTTCATTTATGGTCTGTTGTGACACATTTTACCTCCATTAAAAAAACCGCAGCTCCTGCGATTTGAATATTGCTCTTGGCCATATTGTCCATTGTGCAGCCCTATTACCGCTACTGATTTATGCCATGTTGCCCAGCCCTACCTGACATCACAGAGCTCATTCAACAAGTTAAGCATCTTCTACTGTAGAAAGTGAGTTTCACACCAGAGACTTGCAGGTTTAAGTGCTGATGAGTGGGATGTCAATATATCTCCTGGAACTAGTTCAAAGGAGTTAGTTAGGCTTTTTTTTTAATCCTATGCATGCCCCAACGGCTACCTGGGGAGGATGAAAAAGTCACGCTCACTAACCACACACACCAACACACCCACCCACACCCACACCACTCTGTAAGGGTGTCCTGGTATTTAATGAGAGCATGTGAATAATTCAGCCTACTACAGGCCTGGAGGAGTAAAATGGGACTGCAGCCATCATTAACTATTCACAGAAACAGTATTATGTCACATGCATACAAACATACTGTGTATACACACAAACACACATAAAGGAAGACCTTTGCCAAGAGTGTCCAACCATCTGCTTGGGCCTAAGGCCTTAGCTCTGAAGCTACAAGGGAGATGATATGTGCCTTTTGGATTCTGACCTATTGGACGCTTTACATAAAACTGACAAAGGATACTACCAAGATATCTAAACAGAGAAACAGGGCTTGATATGAAAACTCTTTAGACCGCTCGAAACTCATTAAAATGCAGTGAAAAATGGTGGAGAAATGTTCCAAGTTGTTTTGCAAGTGAGCTGCACAATAAATCTTTTTTATTGTTTATTGTCCCTCTTTGTAATCATGTTGCTTAAAAAATGCTCATGTTGAAGTGTCATGGTTCACATAACCATATCCTGGTTGTTATGTCAAGATGAAAAATAAATTCAATTTCTACCAAAATCTGTCACAGACAATCTTTCACTGAGATCTAAAAACATATATTTTTTAGAAAATTATAGCATTATGTTCCAGAAAGAAAAAGAAAACTATTTGACTCAATGGGATAAACATGAGTTCAACTTTTGAACATGTCATTTGGTAAACTTTTGTACATATTGCCACAGGAAGTAGCTGAGTAGTCTGTAATTGCGCTGTTCCCCGTTTGCTTCGGCAGAGGACATTTGTTGCATGTCACCGTTCACTCTTTCCCTCCCCTTTGTTTCCTGTCTCTCTAGACCATTAACCGTCCAATAAATGCAAAAAAAATGCCATATTAATAGTCTTTAAAAGAACATATAAATGAAAATACATCTTAGATTTAAATTAACAATATCAATTTTTACAATATTGCCCAATCCTATGTGTAGGATGAGTGCAATTACATTTGTTAGGGGTTTTAAAAAAACATGCAACAGTCAACAGTTGTGAAATGGTTTGAATCTGGGTAGAAACGTCAGCTTGACAATCATTGTGAGAGGTCCTAATTCCTCTTTTTATGCCAGCGCAGACGGAAGTGTCTATCACACATCTGTTATCTATCTCATTAGCCTAACTACTTACAAAAACAACTCTTTGCTGCGTATCCCATTCATAAATAATACAGAGAGAGTAGAGATATGTTTTCATGGACCTCCCCCTCGGCTGGGAGGAGAGTCCTCCTCAAGGATCCATCAGGCTTTGTCCTACACACTGTCACTGATGACTAGGGTCAGGAGGAGGGATGGTTGATATAGAACGGGTCCATATCAATGCTGTCATCCTCTGCTGAGGGCCCTCTCCCTTAATACACAAATGAGCCCAGCCTGCTTCTGCTGGGTGGTTGACTGTATGATTGGCCTAGAAAGGAAACAACTGGCAATAATCTGGACTCTCAGTCTCCACATACTGATCAGAGATACAAACAGAGAGTAAAACTGCATCTCCACATACACACGAACATGTGCACCCCAGAGTTTAAGAGCTTAGAAGCAGACTGGGAGGAAATGCCAGTCATTTTGAGTTTTATTCTAATGTCAAAACAGCACTTCGGCCTGGACCACCAGCTACTAAAAACTGGTCTGTGTGGAATTTTGCTTGTGTCAGCAACATTAGGTTTCTGTATAACACACTTGACAGATGGCAGGGGATGTCAACCAGGTATGCTAGTTTCAGGGAAGAGCCAGACATGACCTTTTACCCCTCTCCCAGCTGAGAAATGGCAGGGTGAGAGGGTGGACCTCTCCCACTAGAGGTACACACCACACGTCATCTTCTCAAGTATGACCATTCAGCGGCCCCTCCCTTCTCTTCCTATGGAGGCGGCTCATTCCAACGTGCACACAAAGACTGGGTTCAGCTGAATGGCCTAAATGGCAGCAGAGCTCCTGGCCATGGCGGCTCAGACCAGCTGAATGGTCCTCATTGTGTCCCCATGGTCACAGGGGGCTAGCAGAAATGGGTTGTTTTTAAGAGGCCATTTGGCAGGCCTGTGTTCTTATCCGAGCAACGCAGGAACAGGCATTTTCACTTGGTTCAGGGGAGGGCTTGTTGTGGACTCAAGAAAAATGGCCTATAAGGTGGTGACATGCCACATGCATGCAGTCATGATGGGACTACAAATACTTGAGAGCTGCAATGTGAAAAGCTTTACATTCACAAGCTATGTTGTCAGACAACACAATATGCAGAAGATCTACAGTTAATAAACATGGGCAGCAGGATAATGTGCATTTGGTTGTTTTTTGCATTGAAAATTATATTGTTTGGTAACCAACTCTCAAGTCTCACGTATTACTCACAAGCACTTGAACGCACCAAGGAAGTCTTAAAAAACTGCTCACAACTGCATTACTACATCTAACTGTCGTACAAACAAAGATAACATGTTTTACACTTTGATGGGTCACCGCAAGAAGGTTTCAAGGCTGCGTAAAATGATTTTAAACAAGCATTAAAAATGCATTTATCAATGGAAAAACATTTAAATCCCAATATCAATATAGATTGTGAAGTCTGTGAATTTCCATTAATTGAGAGTTTGTTAATGGATAAAACAATCAGAAAGAAATGTCTGTTTCTAGCTATTCCAGCAAATCCAGTACCTGACATATAAAAGTATTTCAACTGATTCAAAAATTATATAAAAATTCTACACTGCCATAAAAACAGTCCTGATCATTAATTTATGACACTACCAACAACACACCCAGAGATGCTAAAGGAACAGTTACCACAGTGTAAAAAGTATGGCCCATTCCCAGTAGACAAATTTCTATCTTCTAATGCATAGATGTCATATCATCAACCCCTACAATGACCTATGACTTTGTTAAACTGCCTGTAATGTGAAGTATATATACATTTATAATTAGATACTTAAAACATCTAAAACCACTGGTATAACTCTCTGATTACACACCACTTCCACCAATATATCCACGTACAATCAGTATTGGCTAATATGACCTGTCAAACTGTGTTATTCCAATATTCTCATAACTAACAGTAATTCACCTTTGAATATGTATTTGTATTTTTGCAGTTTGTCATGTGTTTAATTGTCAAATGCAAATGATCCACACAGTCAAGCTCTTTTAGACTACCATGTTCTTTTTTATGGCCTTATTACAGGTGTGACTGAAATGGTTAACCTGCTTAAGAGTTTGTCATAAATGTACGTCAGCCAAAAATATAAAATACTGGTTATTCAAATGTCAATCTGTATGGATAAACGTACACTAACTGATCAGCACTCAGGACAACTGGATTCACCTCAGCTGGAGGTGGAGGCATACTGTCAGGGATGTGTGATAGTGTGTGTCAGTGGTTGTAGAACAGGACAGCTGCTCTGGGGGAGGGGTTGATTTGAATATGCTTTGGATGAATGAATGGTCCAGATATGTGTAAAATACAACAAAGTGCATGAGCAGACACACACACCTGACACACACCTCACATAAGACTGATGATAGTGTAACCCACAATGAGCATCACAGGTAGGTAAACCTATAATTCCAGTAATAGCAGGTTTACACAGGTGTACTGAAAAGGTTCTGTACACATCTTGTTCCAGTGAACGTGACTGAGGTCATATACCACGTTTGGGAATTACTGGCAGTCATCTATAACAGACTGTATCTTCATATGACACCAGGGCAGATCATGACTGCAGGCCTTATCATTACATATCAGCACAATAGTCACAGTGACTCACAGTTTTACTGCAATAAAACATTTTTTTTTAGCTGGAACTTGAGTACAAATACCAAGTAACAGGACTGTATGAAGTCCAAATGGAAGCCATATTATATAATATATAGAGTATATAAGTATAACTAAGGTGACAGAAGAAGGGTCAAGCACTGATAGCCAGACCTTGCCTCTGGCCATCAGCAGGCTGTCTGTCAGGGCAGACTAGACTGCTGTTGGAGGAGATATTTTACAGAAACTCATCTTTAAAACGACGTTTAGCTTCATATGAGCCTCTGTGTGGTTTGAGATAAAGGAAACACGAGGATGAGCTCGGAAGCCCTT
Source organism: Seriola aureovittata (assembly GCF_021018895.1). Lineage (NCBI taxonomy): Eukaryota > Metazoa > Chordata > Actinopteri > Carangiformes > Carangidae > Seriola > Seriola aureovittata. The sequence goes on along the minus strand of NC_079372.1, from coordinate 4,810,054 downwards.
TCTCTTCCTCCAGTACAATGCTGCTTGTCATGCCCGGCTAGCTCGTGTTCCCACATCCTGTATTAGCACAAAATGAGCTAGGTGGCACAGCCTGACGTGCTCCCATTCAATGCATTACAGAGAGAGAGTAGAACAACAGGAGAACTACTGGTTTAATCGCTGCCGGTTAGCCCACACAGCTGAGACACATAGCTAGCTTGAAAATCTGCTATAACATCTCCCCCCATCAGCCCCATCAGCCCCGTCAGCCCCCCTCCCCGCCTCCTTTACCTTCAGACAGCTCCAGATCCAACTCCGCCAACTGGTCTCTAACCTCTTTTGGCAGGGCGGACAAATCCACGCCGCGGTCTGCCATGACTTCGCCGATAAACACGAGTGCAGTCTAGTCGAAAAGAAACCGGGCTGTTGCCGGGGAAATGTTAAAAAATTATAAATAAAACGCCCTCCTTCACGACACGAAACAAGCATCAGAGTGGGAGAGACAGTCCATCCGCACGGCTGGCCGCTCCGCCATAATGGGAGAAACTCACCAACGGCAACGAGCGGTCACGTGACTGCATTTACCTCGCCTGTGCGTTAATTCACCGCATCCTCTGTCGGAAATCACGCCGACACTGGCGCTCCCTCTGGCGTCTGACAGGCGGAAACACAAGGGGGACGGTGCTGTGTGTCATGTAGTAACCAGCTCATATAATTTCATCCCTTGAGACACATCAAGCTTTTACCCACACTATACATGCATGGATGAGTTACTGGAGGGGTCTCCTGGGCACAGGCACAGGGGACCTCTGGCCCCTGGGCCCCTGTGCCTCTGTATGAAGTGACTGTTCCCCAATCAAATTAGTACAAAGAGATAGAAGGAGAGATAAAAAAACAAAACAAATATGAGTGGACACAAAATTACCACCAAGAAACTCAGAACGACTACGGATTCAAAACAAGTAAAAATACACTCAGAATAACTAAAAGGAGATGCACAGGCAACCAAAAAGAGACACAAGATTAGGGCTGAACAATATGCAAAAAAACCCAAAACATCTTACAGTTATTTTGTTAGATATAATAAAACGATTTCAGTTGGAATGGTAATTTTTCATTTTGTTTTCACAGAAAAAAATGATGATGTGATTTTTGTTGGGTCTTGTGCCAAACAGGCATGTTCCCTTATGTCTGGCGTCTGGCGTCTGTGTCGCACCACAATGCTTCATTTCGAGTACGCAGTGGCATGTTTTACCTTTATCAAAAAAAAACTGCAGCTCCTACAATTTGGATGTTCCACTTGGCCATATTGCAATTTCGATAATATTTTTTGAATAATTGTGCAGCCTCACACAAGATGAGTAAAATGACATGCACAGGCCCATGGGCCCATGGGTCCATGCAGTGAGGGGGCCCCTGAACCAGAGCCTCTATCTGAAATTACTGTTATTTAACGTTAATTAAATGACTATGCAAAATGAGATTTTTTAATTTTTTTTGCATGAAATGCAAAATGACCACAAAGAGAAGTAAAGCAACTAGAAAGAAATGTAAAATGAACACAAAGGGATGCAAAACAACTGAAAAAAAAAAGGTGCAAGATAATCAAACAGAGACACTAGAAAACCACAAAAGCATGCAGACAACTAAAAAGAGACACAAATGAAATACAAAGCGATGTAAACCAACCAGAATGAAACATGAACAGACATATAAAACAAATATAACTTGACACCAAATGATAACAAAGAAATACAAAACGAAAAAACAAGAAAGAAAACAAGTGATTTTTGCACTTACAAGAACTTTTTTTTATCTATTCCTGAGAAAAATATGTGGCTCTTTAGCTGCTTAATGCTCCACTATGTTCACCAGTTAGTCTGTCCGCTGGTTGGTGGTTAGCGGGTAGTGTACACTGAGTTCTTTGCCAGCTGCGGCTGAAAATGACACTATGAAAGTGCAGAGAGTGAACCGAAAAGGTCCAACTACAGTCCGGACAGCTAAACAAACTGAGTATATTTCTAGTTTCTAGTAACTAGTATCAATTGATCAACTAATAATTGTTTCAATAATTGTTTAAGTGGGCTGCTAAGTACAGAGTATTTGATAGGTACCTAAAGGCAAAATGCCATATATACAATGCACAGTGTCAGAAGAATGGGGTAGAGGCCCCAAGATCATTTTTGATCCAGGGCCCCATAAAAAAAGCTTAAGTATAACTTCAGAAAACAACTCTGAGTAAGTTACTTATGGGTCACCTTCAAAAGGCCAATGTGGCATCTTGACTGTAACCATTATAAAAAATAAATATACAATTCCTGCTACTCCCTCTGCAATTAAATGCTGCTTACAAAAAGTTATGATCATGAAACATGGACACTGTCTTACAAGGAAAACAAGCTTCAGACGTGGACGTAACGGTATAATTGTAGGCTACTGTGTCAGTCTTGCCTTTCCAAAAGTACTTGAGTGCTCAAAACACATGAACTTAAAATCAGCGCTGTAGCAAGGATTCTTCTCCTCAACACCCCCCTCAGCTCCTCAGAAACTTCACAGGAAGTCCTCAAAATCATCTGTTTATGTGTGTTTTTCATATTTTGTCAAGTTCAGTGTTGAATCATATCTTCTGTTTATGTTATTTCCCAAGACCAGGGTTAAAATGCTGTTTCAAATTCTTCCTCCACACTACCTGGAATAAAATAGATACTGAAACATTGCTACATGCCACAAAGTCCCACATGAACACAGAGGGTATGACGTCAGTGTCCTCAATAACAGCTTACAATAAAGTTGAAGAATTTCAGAATTTACTTAAAAGGACATGAACCAATGATTCATTAGAAGAACCAGAATCACAAGACTGAGGAGACTGAGGTTACAACTAAAAACAAAGCAGTGCAGTGTCCTTACATACTGTATATTCTGTCATATTCAAATACACTGCCTTTCATACCACATTTTACCACGTAAGATTACAGAAAACATATTTTGTCATTGTGAATCTAAGATGAAATTTAAACAAAACCATTTAATACTCATTAAGATGTAGTTTCTTTAATTAAAACTGCAGCACTGTAAGTGTTCATAGTATTCCACTTGGACATGCATGGAAAAGTAAATATATTCATATAGTACAGATATGTACAGTACAAGGACAATTTTGAAATCATCAGTCCAACAATGGGAGTGTGAAAAACCATTAAAACACTATGTGCAACTTTCACATTGTTGCATTTTTCATCAAATTGCTCTTCTCATAACAATTCTAGGGAACATTAATATGCCAAAGACTGTGATGATGATTGTTATTTAACCAATTAAGTAAAAATAAGTTAGACAAGGACCATCGGAAGACGCAACCAAATTCTTCTTAAAAGATATGACAAAAGGGATAAAATCTCTTTTTGAAAAAGGACTAATGAAATTTTTCTGTAGAGCAAACAAACAAACGAAAAAAGAAATCCGTGTGTTAAAAGAAATTTGTTTCTATATTCATCAGTACAATCAGAAGCGTTATGACAAAAGTTGTATAGTGCTGAAATAGCACACAACAAAAGAAAACAAGAAATGACAGAAAAGGTGCCAATGACATGAATTACATGAAAATATGAAAGCTAAATATAGTTTGAATTTTCATTTCATATGAACAATCGTCTATAAGGGACTGCCAGCCAAATATAGCGCCAGCAACAGAGTACAACAAAATGCCGGGCTCGCCATTGGGACTGTAGGACAAGAGGTTCAGTCAAAGGTGAAAAGTATTAAGGTTGCTGAGCAAATTCCCATTTATGTATACAGTACAAATAAGAGAAAAATACCATTTAAAAAAAAAAGACCAATAGAACTGCAAAAACTTAAATGAACAGAAATACAAAGCAACAATAAACTTGCATTATTATTTTAGTGCATAAAGACATGCCCTTATGTTAATGGACAGATATCTTGTTTTTGAAATATCACATCTTGCAAATATATGATCAGACAAAAGAGGGACAAAAATATACAGGGACAAAAAAAAAAAAAGCTTGTTTAGGTGCTAATGTAAAAATATACTGATATCTGGGTAAAATATGTTTGTGGGATTTATGAGGAACTGGAACCATTCAGAAACAGTCACAAGACATCTGAACCTTTTCCTACGAGTGAAGTTGTCTTTGCTGTGTCCCTCCAGCAGATGACAGACAAGTGTTGTATCATTTCATGTCACCGAAGAGAGACGAATGGTTAATTTAACTCTTCATTTTAAATGCCTGGAGGAATCATCAACAAGTTATTAAATCTTTTTGTTCCTCATTGATTGTTTTTCTTGATGAAATGAACAAATTAAGACAAATATATTTTTCTAAGGCTCCATCAATTTTCACACGACCAAATCTGCGTGTTTTTAAGTGGGGATATCGGAGGCACCAATGTGATCTTAAGGCAAAACTACCAGAGATTGTGTGTGAGACTGTGTAAGTGCAAGTAACAAGCAGTGATATACTGTAGATTGTGTCACTGTGACCTCTGAATCACAAAATAACAGTCCGGCTATTGACTGCCTGCCCCAGAACTAGTACCAGGTGGTCTTTGGAGATTCAGAGATCTGATGTGTTGTCATTATGGCTTAGTTTAGGTTTGGTAAAAAGCAGAGACACTAAGGGGTTCATCGCACTTCCAATGAGCAGCAAGGATGTGCAACCATCCTGAGAAGTGTGAAAACAACAGTTACAGAGAAACATAGTCACTAGAATAGTTTCGGATAAAATGGAAAAGGCATCCACTTACAAACCAATAAACACCAAAACCGCCTCTTTTAGAGGAAACGTTGAGAAGGAGAGGAGAGGTTAAATTCCCTTCAGGTTAGAAAATAATATTGCTCAAAAAAAATGATTTTAGGATACTACACTGTCTTGGACAATCCAATGTATTTTGGTTCTGTGGACTAATCTTGGAGGATGTGCCAATTAATTAAAAAAATATAGCTGCACATACTGTATCAAGAACATAACACCCTAATAGAAAAAGTCACATGCTAACAATCTAAATATTAATGTATCAGATCAGGAGTAGGCAAACTGCTATGTTCTGATGTACATAAATATATACACACAGAGCCAATCACACACACAGTTTATAAATTTTATCATAAAGGGGTGTAAATGAGGTAAGTTTTGGGTCCATGTTGAGATCACTTTGAGGTGGAACCATTTACAAAAGGTTTATGTGAATATTTGAGATCTAAGTCACTGACGTCTAGACAACTACTGCATCTTTGGAGCCGAGGGTGTGTAGGGACCTATGCTATGACGGTATTTGAGGGTTTGTGTATGGCTGAAAAGTTGAGGAGCACAAGGCACTATTCCCTGCTGAAAACAGTGTAAAGTCCTGTATGTTGTTTGGTATCTGATTTGATCAAGAATGTTTATGCAACACCCGTGTGTTTCAAACTGTGCACGTGTGTGGTACGTGTCCACGTGGGAAGTTCATTACGGCAGTACACTCAGAGCGATGCAGTCCTACAGTCCAGTGAAGAGTCATTTTGACTGAGGGTGAGGAGAGATAGAGGGAAATGGGCGGGTGGGAGTGGGGGGGGAGTCCAGCCCCTGTAGTCTATGGCAAAGGTAACAGGAAGCTCTCTCAAAAGTCTCAGTCCATTCCCAGAAGGCTGCTGCTGAGCTCCAGGCCACAGCATGATGGCTCCACAGGAGGGTCAGAGAGAGCAGAGGAGAAACAGGGGAGCAGAGGAGGAGATATTTGGACTTCTAGACTGGGGAAACTGGGAGGGAGGGGGGTGTCCGCTGCTCTTTTTTGCCCTCAGTGGTGAGCCAAGTCTTGGCCGTGGTGGCATTGCTCATCATCTGGCAGCAGATTGAGACTGTGCAGCCATGATAATGTGAGAGGGTCCACTCTCAGCCCTCTGCTGCTGGCCCATTCCTGCCAGCACAGACATAGCCATGGCCTCTGCTGCTGCCCTTGAGCTCAGGCCATTCTGCCCTGCAGAGGGGCTGGGCGCCAAAGAGCTGTGCTGGATCACCGGGGCAGGAGAACCTGTCGGCTCTGAGGTGTCTTTCATGCTCTCCTCTGCAGCTACGCAAAAAAAAAGAAACAAATCGAGTACAAATTTATACTTTGATAGCTAACACATTTAACTTTTTAACTTGAATACACTCCATAACTTCCACACTTATGTTTGTTGTTTAGCAGTTAAATTGAGACTGCTGAAGTGAATTTAATCACAGTGCAAAAAGAGTTCTGTCCTGAATAATTCTGAGTGAGAAAACAAACAATAAAAGTACAGGAAACTCAAATTCATGAATTTGTAGCTAAACAGGTGGTAATTACTACTTACAGAAATTTCATGAATTGCAGTAAAAATGTAAATGCTGTTCCTTTATCCTGGTCCAGATGCTGGGTTTTAAACCAAACGAACTAATAAACAGTTTATTACAGGAAGTAAAATGGAGGTTTAGTTGTTGGAATATTGTGAAACTCAGCAATGGGTGAGTTTTTACTAAGAAATTGTGAAATGGCAGTGACATATATGTGTTGTCTTGGCTTTAATTACATCCACCTGAAACACCCGAGAAAAATCAGAGGTCGTTATGTAATGTTTTCTGTAACTTTAAATACAATCAGGCGAGTACCATGGCATAATTGCGCAGGACTCACCTAAGTAGGCAGTCTTCTTCTGTAGGGTGGTAACAGGACAGTCCTTGTGGGCCAGCAGCAGCTGCTTCAAATGAGCCACCTCGTTCCGCAACAAAGACACTTCATTCTGAGAGGATGGAAAATCAGGCCAATCAAATTACATATTATAGTTAGACATACAGTGAACCCCAAAGAAAGATTATTGTCGATGCTGGTCAAATAATTCAAAAAAGTCAGTCCTTTCATACCCCTTTCCCCCTAATGTAATGTCATTGTTGTTTTCTGGCTAAGAATTGCTCTAAAGAGAGTGGGCATATGGTGTTAAAATTATCTGTAAGCCTAAATAATATAATGAGGATGTGAGATAACTTGTTATGTATTCCAGAGTTTCATCTCATGTAAAATTACCCAATATTCCCTCAAATTGATTTTTGCCTATCTGAAATACACCTGAAACTTTGATTGTTGAAAGCCTGTCAAGTGGGCACAGTGTGACTATGCACACACTAACAAAGGCATCCCACAGGCCACATTTCATCTCCGCACACCCACTCCAGGCCCACTCACCGACAGTGAGACGTTCAGGGTGCTGAGCTCCTCGGCCTTCTTCTCTAGGGAACTGACCCACAGTTTGCGTTTCTGTCTGCAACGCGACGCCGCAGCCCGATTCCTCTCAAGGAAACGCTGCCTTCGCTCATCTGGGTCATCGTCTGCTGTCCGCCGCCGACGCCCACCTGTAGGCTGTGCTGGAGATACCTAGAGGGGGGAACAGGGTGAGAAGGAAACCGACAGATGGGAGGGGAGCGGAAGCAAGAGGAGAAAGAAAAGGGAAGTTTGAGTCATAGTTTCATCATTTTAGTCAGAACACATCACAGTCATCTCACGACAAGAAGTACAACCCTCATTTTCTGTAACTACAACAGGTGGTATGCCATATATTAAACAAGCTTTATCTCAGTTACTTTTGGGTATTTCTTAAATTTTCCAATGTTTAAATCACACTGGTGTGTTACAGTTAAGGCTTCGACTACAGACAACACAGTGTACCTGAGGTTGTGCAGGTGATGGAGCATCTGGCTGTTGGACAAGCAGCTGGCTCTGCTCTGCCCTCTGAGGCACCATGGGGCTGCTGCCCATAGCCATGACCCCCATACTCTGTCCTGATGGGCTCTGCTGGGACAGCGCAGCCTTTAGACGCTTAAGGAGAACAACGATATGACCAATATCATTAAAAAGCACAGGCACCAGAATATACAGCCCAAATCAACAGTATAAACAGTGTAATGTCAGTATAAAGGAAAAGACTATACAGCACTGTAAAGGCAAAGAAAGCACTGACACCACAGGTCAGATTCAATGACAATAGCACTTTTTTTTGTGTATTGTACTCCATGTTAACCCATCGACTCATTTAAAGTTTCAGCCAAGTGAGCTTGGCCTATAACTTGGTTACTAATCTTAAATACAGCCGCAAGTCAGTTGTTAATCACACTTACGCAGCAGATGCATCATGTCATGAAGATAATTTATTTTTAGTGACGAATATTTGTGCTTTGAAATTCTGCTGCTGACAGACTGCTCTGTACGCATGAGATAAATCTATTTGACTGTTTTCTGCTACATCGCTGATGTTTTCATGATGAAATCTAATCCAGTGCCAGGTTGTCCCACCCCTTCCCTCAGGACAAGCCTGGATTCTCTGAGGAATGACTTTAAAAAGGTGCTGTAGCTCTACAGAGATCCTTGCACATGTTGACTTGACAGCATCAAACAGTTTCCAGCTTGTTTTCAGCAGCACATTCATGTGACATCCTGTTCTATCTCAACCCTTCTGTACTGGGTTCAGCTTTGCATGTTCCTGGAATAATTTTCGGATGATGTTGCTTGATGTTGACGATGTTGCTTTGTGATATGGAGCATTAGCTGGATGTCAACAATGACTTGAAAAGTTATACAACTGGTAAACAGCACCACCAATGATAAAGTGGATACTTTGTGTATGTTGTATTACAATAAACAATGACCACACTCACTCACTTCATCTGGGATCCTTGTATAGAGATCTGTGTACACTCTGTAGTGTCATAAATTCAGTACAAATTGTTATTGCGGTGTAAGAGTTAAATAAACAAGTAACTGCAGAAAAAAGTCATATGATGAACAAACTAAGTCAGTGCAGAGGAAAGCCGGAGGGTGAAGATGGAGACAAAAAGAACAGATAAAGAGATAAAAATAGAGAGCTAATCTAGTGCTGACCATCTTGGCCTCTGAGTGGATGCTGTAGCCAGAGGGGGAGTTAGAGCCGCTGCTGCTGCCTCCCAGAGGAGGACCAGGGATCCCAGGAATGTTGGGTACCATGCACAAGGGTCGAGCCAGCTGGAGACCAGATACAATACACAAATACACATCTATTAACGACTTGAACCAACTTCTTAGCTATAAAATTGAAATACAACATATTAGGACTTTTGGTTTGCCTCACATTAATGACAGAGGGAATCTGTACGGGACCAGGGAGCAAAGGCACTGCCTGACCAGAAGGAAGCATCATCATGGGGTAATGGCTGGTTGGCGAACTAGACAGACAGACAGACAGACAGAAGAGGGACAGGAACAGGAAGTTCAGTCATGTTTGCAGAAAAGGTTCTGTAACATTTCAAATAGCACCATTTAGGAGAACGAATCCACTTCAACTCCACAACATTCATACTTCCAAATCGTGCAGACAAAAACTGCACAAATGCACAGAAATTCATTTCATATTTAAGTCAAAGTCAAGAGGTTTTTGAGAGACCCAGCATGTGTCAGTTTAATGATAGGAAAATGTTTAAAATATGCACAGAACAAACATATTTCAGTTTGTGCACCCACAGAGAACATGATGACTTATAACCATCATATAGGTTCACCAGTGTTGTGACCAACAGATCAATAATATACAAGTGATACTGTCATACAGTGTTTTTAAGACTTCTTAATGGAAATTTCAGGAGGCAGATCATGGTTAAAAAGATCAGCAGAAGTCAGGAGAAGGATGTTGATAGAGCTCACCCCAGAGTACGATTGGAGGGTGGTGCCTGTGTGATGACAGACGTCGGTGACGGCATGGTGGGCTGAAGGGCATCAAAGCCCAAGTGCAGTGGGAGGGAGCCTGGACGCACAATAGTCGGTGTGGGGGCTGAACTCCTGGGGGGGGTGTCCTAGGAGATTAGTGGTGTGGGAAGTTATGTTTAACAGTTGAAACACATGTTACAGTCATTCTCAATAAAAAAAATAGAACTGTGCTTTTTGACATGTCAGGAAACACATCTCTATGAAAAAAGATGATATGATTCACTTCCTTAAGATGTATTTATGTAATACAGCAAAAGTCATCATGACATGTATAATTAAACACACTCTTTCTAAATCACTGAAGGTCCCACCCTCTTCTTTATAAAATCATACAACTGCCTGTACTCCCATTTCTGACCTACCTTTCCTTTAACCAGAAGCTCCGTGCTGCTGTCTGACTGTCCAGAGATAGATTCTGGGCTGCCTGGGGGTGAGGAGTCGACCTCTACAGGTGCCTCCTCTTTCACCTTCATGTCTGATGGCGTCTGTAGGCTCATGTCCAAAGCCACAGAGTTGGCAGCAGGGAGCTGAGTAGGACAGATACAGTGAGAGAAAGATAAAGAGAGTTCACAGTACTTATCAAAGATAAGATTCTCATAGACTACAGTACGTTAAAAAGAGGAAGTGGGTATTTATCACACAAACCAAACAACCACAGCATCAGTTTATGAAACACTATTTTAACTGCAATAAAACACGATGCAACTAGAAATAAAATCATCCAAATAAACTGTTGCAATAGTTAGTTTAAACTGTGATGATACACAGACAAAGTGCACAAGGCGGGAATTTCTACAAGCAATAATTTCTGACTACATCAACACCTAAGTTAAGAAAGAAGGAAGTAAAAAATAATTTTTCACTTCATGGGAGTCTTTGCAGAAAATTTCCTTGGTTCCTGTACACAGTAATGCGTGCAGTCATACACACACACACTCAGACAAAATCATCCACCCCAAGCTGGTCTTACAGAGTTCTTGGCCCTCTTTTCATCATCGTCTTGCTCGAAGGAGCTGGCCAGCTCGTTGAACAGACCAACCTCCTCGCAGTTCTTTAGGAAGCGGGTGGGAGTAGGTGTCTGGTCTGTCAAATGGGAATGAACAGAGATAACTATAAGTAACACTTTCACACTTAGTTCACACTTAGCTTTGAATATAGAAACCCGTGTCATAAATGTGCCTTTGGAGCTGCTTTTTTTGAGATTGTACTAATAGTGTTGACGCTGAGGTATGCTTCACAGTCTTCATCTGAATGCCAGGGGAGGATATGTAACTAAGGGGAAGCTGAGCGTTTGTCTTGTAGACAAACAGTACCTGCAATTATGACAGAGTCGGTCCTGGGTGGTCCAAATTTCAGTGTCATCTCATGCTTGTGTTTGTGTACAGCCAAGTGGTCCTCATTGGTAAACCGCTGGAACAAGTGAGCAAGAAGATAAGAGGAAAGATAAGTACGTTATATGAATTATCCTGGAGGTAACTGTCTATTTGTTCCTGGTGACCTAAAGAAGCAGCCTCTAGTGCCTTAACCCAGATATCATATTGCAATAATCACAGACAGATAATCTCTTGGAGATGTATCCCAACGCATGTGGCCTATACCATATACATTGTGTGAACAAACCACAAAGAAAACTGTATCTGTGGTGTACAATGTCTTGGAAGCCGTGTATGGGCCCATTATCGCTGCAGGATAAGGGCTCAAATATCCTCAAACCAACTAGAATTATCTAGAAAAAGAAAAAGGGCTTGTATGTATTATGTATGTATGTTGTATGGATGAGACCTGAAATAATTTTAGCAGCAGAGAAATGTAGGGAATGATCAGTGGTTTAAAATGTCAATAAAATGATGAACTGTAAAAACTGAATAGCATTGAAAACACCAAATGAGCTGAAACATCAAAACAGGTGCTGCAAATGCAAGTGTAATGTGCTTCTACAGAAGAAAGCTCATTGTTGTCAAGCTAGTCAGTGTGTAAAACATTCAGACGCTGTTAACTGTGTCTCGGTAAAGCTCTATACTGGAGTACATTCTGTTGCCTAATATCAGGTGGAAGCCACAGTGGAAACTACAGGAGGTCTGGCAAAGAGCACCCGTAGCCATCCTCTCCTCTGAGACACGGCACTTTTTCTTCTTTGGAGAAGTGGCGAGGTGAATCAGTCAGAGACGTAGGTGGAATAATCCTGGCTCTGGCACCAGCCTATTCACCATTCGCTGCAGCCTATTTTAGGGCGCCGCGTTGCAGTTGCGAGTTCAGTCGTGAGAGTGAAGTGGAAACACAGTCAAGTGTCATGGGACTTATTTTTAGCCCGACCAGGCAGCATCACCAATACAACTATATGTCTCTTTCCTCTGAACAAGGTGGCTGGGTCTTGTGGAGAAAACTATCTCCAGCTAATCTCCCTGTATGAGATACTGGCAGCTAGGATTACGTTGCCCCACACGGTAAATACTGGGCATCATGTAATAGGGGGCTGCTGTTGTTGTTGTTGTTTTTGTTGTTGTTGTTGTTGTTGTTGTTAACTTGGTAAAAGGAAAACCCTGAGCGAAGCCAGGAGTCAATCATACTTGTTCTATTATGGGCATGATTCAGACTTTCCTGGTAGACAACTGTTGCTTGTAAAGGGCAGCAGTAAAAAAGCATTTGGACACGAGGTACTTGTAACATAAAGGATGTTCCATATCTAAATATACACAAATAATCATCTTCAAAGATGACTTAATTAAAAGCAAGAAAACATTCCTAAATCAGTCTAGACTTAAGACCACAGCACAAAGTATTGAAAACTGTGAAGCACCGAAGGTTTGTAAGCAAACACCTGGTCAGTTTTGTTTGTTAATTCCTTGATCAGACAGTTCTTGATTTAAATCAAGAATTTGCCAATTTTAGACTGCGTTTTATTTAGGTACATTTCTGGCAGCTTGTGTTCAAACAACAGTTAAAACTGTACTGATCAATAGTTTTGATAACCAATGCATCAAAATGTCTGTGTGTAATGTGAATGGGATATGATGACTGCCTATCACTTGACTGTGCAGCTTCCCTCGGCTCTGTGCAGAGTTTTGTGTCTTTCATTGTTTTGGTTTTCTGGCCAACAACTTTAGTGTTTCGGTTCAGTCCAGCTGCTCTCAACAACCCCCCGATTCCAGCTTTTTTCAGTAAATAAAATCTGATACATCCACTGTACGCAGTACGCACTGCCCACAACCAAACAGCAGACACACAAAGTTAGTGACTAACGCTCGCTCGTAAATATAATGGGGCACTGAGCAGCTTGAGCAGATATTTCCCTCAGGAGTTGGCAGAGACCAAAACAGAGCTAAAAGAGAGGAAATATATGAAAATACTTGAGAGTTTTGTTTGAACTTTATTCTGCTGCCCTCCAGTGTAACGTCTAATGTGGCTTTAACATCTGGGGTTGTATTGTAAATTTTTTTTTTTTTATAAACATGTTTATTTTGCTCAAAGTAAGGTGGTGTTGTGAAAACAGACCCAAACATCTAGCACGATCACACCATACTACAATCCCAGACCTGTTTATACAACGGTTTGACACTCAAACAAAGCTGGTGAGAGTGCCACAAATGTAGACCAGCACTGTCATCAATCGTCACTTTGCCTTGAAAAGCTTCCATGTGATTCTGTTGCTTTAACTGTCTTTAACTAAATTAATAATGATGTCTACGAATGAAATATGCAGAGTATTTACAGCACAGAAACATGTCAAAGGAAAGTTAAAATGTCTTTTTCTATCAGGGAAGGCGTCCCATGGCATCCATAATGTTCTGAGAAGAACACAACCAAACAAATCATCATTTATTTATCCAACACACGCATGTTTAACTGCTTTACATGGCTGCTGTTCAAACCGCAAACCACGTGTACAGTTCACTTCTGATCAGAGAATAGAAGTTGGCTTATGAATCACAAATGTTTCTTAACCACATAAACACTTTCTTCCTCCAGAACCCAAGAGAGATAATCCATCTCTCTCTCTCTCTAAGGATATCACACCCAACTGGACACAGCAGCAGACAGCTAATTGAGCACAACATTAGACATGATGTTTCTTGTGTTGGATAATCATGAGTCCTGGAGCACCCGTCTTTTAATTCGCTGTGTTATCAGGCCAAGCCCCGACAACACACCACGTTACTGGCATGTGAGCGCACTATTGGCACTCAGCTGAGTCACTGCCGTGGCTCAAACCTGTGTCTGCAGGCGCTTCAAGTCAACAGTGACAGGTTGAAACAATAACTGTGCTCTGATTACTCACTGGAGCTTCCAGTGAGTCACAGTTAAAGGAGACAGCATTGTCTCCCAAGACAGCATGCTAACTACAATGCTATCGGTGCGATGATCATTAAGAGTACTGTGTAAATCACACCTAGTTAGGTCATTCTGGCAATGACAATAAGTGTTTTGGCAGACCGGAAGTCTCTTAAGGGTCAACATGTTCTCATTGTATTTACAGGAAGCTTTATTGTACAATATAAATACTATACGTAAATAAAGTATCATGTAAAGTATAATATCTTTGTTCTTTTGAAGGAAAATACATTCAATCATAAGTACTTACAGTCAACTGTAGAGTACTTACACAAAGGCAAATACCCGACAGCACACACACATGCACACACCTGAACCCCAGGACAAGGAGGGAGAAGACTTACCTGCCCACAGCCAGGAGCATTGCACACAAAAGGTCGATCGTCCCCCATTTTTGCAAAGAGCTTGCAATGTAACTGTGGGAGAGGAGAAGAGGAGAACATTGCTGCAGCTTTTCTTGATTTGTGAACTGGAAAATCCTGAAAACAACAAAACAGGGATGCTGTGGCTTGTAGTCTTTAGTCTGAGCAGGAAGCCGAACGCTATTTAAAAATAACCCTGGCAAAAAGGAAAACACGCACAGAGGCGGCGAGACGAAGTTTCCCTGGTGATACTTCCTTCACACAGGGGGGCTTCAGGTTGGCCAATGAGGAGCCGCTTACAAGAAAGGACGACAGCTACCATTTACAAAGACATCTCCCTCTCCTTCTCCCTCTGTCTCATTTTCCTTCACTTCCAATCCCTCCCTCTCTCATTACCACTCCCTCCTCTCACCTCTCCAGCACCTCCCAACCTCTTCCCTTGTACCCCCCATTCAGTCTCTCTCTCAGCTGTTTCTCTCTCTGCACCATCTCTTTACACTCTCATGTGAATCCACAGCACAAATATCTTGAAATGGGCACACTGACACTGACCTGATACTGTACCTCACTTGTACTCGTTGTCCTGGTCAATTCTTTAACAGATAATGTTATGATACTTTTGCCACGACCAGTGGTGTTTTCATACAATAATGTAACGTCAGAGTGGGTGACACTTTGAGCTGACAGAAAAATTATGGGCAATTATTACTCGATAATTGATAATGAATTCATCGTTAAAGAATCTGCATCTTTCATGCAAAAATAGGAAAATATGCAGATTTCCTGTTTCTACGTCATATTCAGCGAAATATATTCTGGCTTTGAACAAAACAAGATTGTCATTTTGTAGACTAAAATGATTAATCAATAATGACAATAAAAGTTAGCTGCAGCTCTAGTGACATGTACTCTGACAAAAAAAAAATTATATATAGACCAGTTAAATATGGTACCACTTTACTGAAGCTTGAGACAACTTTAAACTACTATTATGATATTTTAATTACAAAAATTCAAATTGTATGTTGTGTCATCATTATGTAAGTATTATTTAAGTATATCCCTGACATCTACCTTTGCTGTCTGCTTGCTGAGGTGAATTCAAATAAAAAATATTATGGTTATTGCCCAGAGACAGTATGATCTAAAATCTGACTTCTGATGTTTGTAGTGATTAACAACTAATTATGTACAGTTTCAGAGTCTGCACATCCAGAGTGGACTTCACACTAACTGGTTGGTTGGAGTTCTGGTTAGATATGATTGGCTGTTGTTGTTTATTCGCAGGATGTTATTGGCGTGCTATTAACAAAGCATAAGGATAGGCACATAAGAATAGCACTGTTGGACATTTGAATGTACTGGAAACATTTCTAAGGCTTTCCACAGGACTACAAACCAAATACTGGATACCTCTCTTCCTCAGTACATGCTATTGTCAAGAGTTAAATATGCACATGCTTCTGTTTGGTTTCCCCTTCTGTTGTGCCTGGAGCTGAAGTGACATAAACTAAAGCTGTGTGAGGCTTACTGCTTCTATCAGCTGTCTCCACAGAGGAGAATAACTGCTCACAAACCCCCCCCCGCCTCAGCCCCATCCCCAACCCCAACTCCACTAAACCACCCCACCCTGCACTGCTCTGCACAGCTGAACAACTCTCCATGTGAAGACAAACTGGGAAGTTTACAAAAATAACTTGGTCATTAATTTTAAATCAGTGAATTGGAGGGGTGGCAATGGCGATGGCGATGGCGATGGCGATGGCGATGGCAATGGCAATGGCGACAAACGAGGGATGTTAATGTTTTAGCACTAGTCTCAGCTGGCCCAAAGTGACGTCTGGCAGCTATTACACAATGCTGTCCCACTGACAGTACAGCAACTACCAACATGCATCAAGGACCTTGCTATGTATACAAGTACAAATCTTTCAATAAATAAAAGCCACTGATTTCTGCAATATTCAGTAGGACTCAGCCAAAACGCATGAGCAGGGATAGCGGCTGACCTTAATGATTTCATACTAGCCCTTTGTAAAGCTTGTGCAATCATGTTAATTTAAAAAAGCTGCTGATGCTTCAACTAACTTACAGCTTCCACAAACTGCAGAGCAATTTCAGTTTAACATGTTTACTATTGTAATATTACTGAGCAAATTAATCTCTGTTGTACCAACTACATGGGTTGAGCATGTAGCCTAACATTATCGAGTGGGACAGATTATTCATTATGTTGGCGAGGCATAAATGTCTGAAAGTTTTCCCAATGTTGAAGTCAGTACATTTTCCTCCTTCCTCCCTCCGTTTCTCCCTCCGCCGAGGACAGCTGCCCCTGAGCCAACACATGATTACTGAAGCCTTGCGCTGGAATACAACGCTCTCCCATGACGCCTGGCCTGTAACAGGCCTAACCGTTGTGTCCCTCAGCTCTATGTCTTTATGAGGAACGAGGCCTGCATCGTGTTTGCGAGCAAAAGCCCCGTCCCTCTCTGCACGGATCAAAAGGCCGATGTGGCAGAGCAGTCTGATTTCTTGCAGACCTCCCATGCTCTGGAGAAAGACAACAGATCAGTGCCAGGACCCTCACAAAGTGCTTCCAACCCATTGAGTCTATTTGGGCTGAGATGTGTCTGCAAACAAGATACAACGTCTAGCTCGTTATACCGAGGGTGTGGACTGTGTGGGGAAATGTACACATCTGGTGTGAGGAGTGGGAACAGATTTCAGAGTTTACATCTTACTAAAGACATGCTAGACATTAACTTGGCTGGCAGGCACCAACATAAAATGTGGGATTTGATCTTGTGGGAAGTCCACCATAAATTCCAGATGACAGGGGTGGAAAATATTATTTGTTTTCATAGCTGCCCCAACAAATATCTTAACCTGATTAAGACAGATGTGTCGAGGTCTTTTCTTTAGAATCTATTTCTCAGTTTTGTGGTGAGACAATCTACCTTGAAGGACATCTTCAAAAACTGCAACTCTGTCCAAAAGGACAGGATACTCTTAATTTGCTAATCTGATTGTCAGATATGTCTCACTGAGAATAGACTCCAAGAGTAATTAATGAGTTGACAGTGTTAAGTTTTACAGCACACTGTAAAATGCTCTTCTTCATTCAGACCTCAACTCTGTGAGAGACAATAAATCAGTCTGCTAGTTACATTAGTCCTGATGAACGTCACTGATATTCATTACAGGCATGGATATCAAGTCCACCTATTTTCGCCTCCTTTCATCCAAGGTGACATGGAAGCACTCAAAGTGCCCTAATTCCTGTCCCTCTCATTGAGCTGCTGCCAAAGTCCCACCATTAACTTGGATTTCTCCGACTCAGCAGGTGTAGAGGAACGAGTCCCAGCTATAATCAGCCTCAGCCATCCAGTGTTTGATGCAGCCTGCTAGGAAACTGACTAAACAAACTGTATTAATAGCTCATGCTGCAGCCATGACTCTGGAATCTGAGGCTTGAATTGCCAGAGGGTAGGGGAGACCCCACAAAAAGAAAAAAAAGTAAAGGAGGGGGACGGAGACAGTGAAATAGTGAAAGAAAGAAAGAAAGAAAGAAAGAAAGAAAGAAAGAAAGATGCAGTCAGCAATTGGTTGAGTCAAGGATCAGGGTATTTGCTGGATCACAGGTGAGGTCTTTAGGCAAGGCTTTAGAGACCACAGATCTATGCTGCAGCTGGGTGTGTGCAATAGCTAATATGTATTTATGTAAGCAAAGTGAACATGAGATTTGGTAAATGGAACAAATGAAATCCTATATCCATGTCTGCATAACTAACAAGGCCTAAAAGCTAAACCCATGCCAAGCCAGCAGACAATGCAGGACAATACAGGATGGACCCAAGGCACTTTTCTAAAATTAAATCAAAAACACTGTGCTGATGTGATTCCCGGTGGGCAACTTTTACAAGCACTTGCCGTGAGGTACTGGTTCTATAACTAGACATTCAAAAGAAAAATACCATGTCATTCGATGTTTTGCTTTTCAACTAAAGTAGAGCCAGTGCAGCCTCAACCTGGTGCTAAATCACCAAGTCTATACACTTAATGCTCAACAGCATTATCAGTCCAATATTGAATTTACAAACCAAAATAAAAATATACAGACTTTAAATCACTGACATCACTAACTGTGATTCATATACATATATACGGTATATGTGTGTGTGTGTGTGTGTGTGCGTGCAAGATTAAATTATTCACCATGTAAGTAATGTGATGACATTTAAGTTGCAGTCAAATGCATGTCATTAGTGTGGGTCAAAATGTTTGGTTGGACTAAACAGACTGCAGTTTTCTCTGGTGTAACAGTTCTCTATGTGATGGAATGAAGTATAACTCTGCCAAAAACATGACCTACATTCCTAACGAAGGTGTTGACATGCATGGGGATGCGGATCCTGGGGCGTTCAGCAGCTCGAATTGCAATACTATGGATATCATTATTACTTGAGACTTTGAATTCTTTTGAGGCTCTCCTTGCAGATCCAATTTATCATCGCATAATATTCTACCGCCAAAAAACAGAGAGGCAAATATTTTCCCTGAGGTTTCAGACATGTAAAAAAAAAAGGTCAGTGTCACACTGAAATCCCAAAGTCCTGCAAACTTTAGTTCCTTCTTCCAGACAACGTTGACTGGCTTGAAAAAGTTGGTCTTTCTTAGCCTCCATTACCCTCTGGCTATGTACGGGCACACTTAGCCCTGCCTTTTCCCGTAACAAGACCGCCTTTTCTTTTCAGCAATTGGCTATAAGCACGCCAGTCAACTGCATCTAATGCATGCAATGCTTTAGACCCTGTCAATAACATCGACTGGTTGGATCTTATTGGTTACAAACCTGAAATCAACTTTTTGTATCCACGCAAAACTAATGGCTAGCTGGCGTGGCTAGCGTTAACAACAGGCCGAATGCACGTTCAAAGTGAGTAATAACAGCGCTACTACCAGTCTCTGCGATGACAGCGAACACACATTAACACAAATCTAATTACCCCCGAGGTGAACTGGCGTATTTTAAATACATTACGGACTACCACAATCAGAAAAGTAGAAAAAAGCTAGCAGTTGGTTGGTTAGCGGACTGACACTTGAGTGCAAATCGAGACACTGGGTCCGAATGAAGCGCAGTAGCTGCCACAACAGTTTTGACAATTAAATAGACGCGTAGTTTTAGCAACAACAAACACTGAAAACTGTCGCAGAGGGTGCTACGTTGTCATAGTTTAGTGCAGTCGACATATCTATGGAGAATTTCAAGGGTAATAAAGTGTTTACAAACTCACCCTTGCGCCCCTCTCTCTGGCTCCCCTCTCCTCTCTCTTGGAATTTGACACTCCCCTCGGCGACGTCGAATTATCGCGAGAGTTGACAACGGTTAGGGCTAGACGTTTAAAATATGGCCTAGACATTGAGAGCAGGCACTCTTGATTTCGGACGAAAATTTAACGACTTTCTTTCGTTTCTGATATTTTCAAATTGAGAAGATTGGAGCTACAGGGAAATACTAACCTCGACCAATCCAGGCTGTGGATAAAAACACACCAGTTGTATCCACTCAGCGTTTGGCAGACATGTTAAAATTTATGATTGGTCTGTTGCTATCAAAATATGTAACTCTATCTCAGTGGAGAAGCACAAAAGTGTGGGCCTTGCATATATGCAACCCCGGTGTGTGCCCTTCCCCTTTTTCATACATGCACTGTCACAGCTGTACAAGTAGGCAAGTAAACATCTCATTAGAGTCATCAGCAATAACAGATTTTAAAAAGTCTTTTTACAACATTACAGAACATTGCACTATGTATCAGTGGCCACTTCAGCCGGGCCATAACATATATCTTTAGCAAGTTTATAATGTTCAGTTTTTGTTGAAATTGTCAGAAATAGAATAATGTATATGGATTATAATTATTGATGCATTACATCACTTTAATGTGTGCATCTAGTGGACCTAATTTGAATTAAATATTGTCAGTAGCTTGTAAATAGTAATTTATTTATTGATTAAATTCCATATCATTATTTTAATATATGCAAAGTAACTAAAGCTGCCAAATAAATATGGCAGGGTTAAATGTACACTATTTGCCTGTGAAATGTAGTTGAGTGGAAGCATTCAGTAGCAGAACATACACCTAAAACTACTCAAAAGTGCCTAGGAATTGCATTTAAGAACAATCCACACAGAATAAGAAAATGTTGTCAGTGATGTAGATAATGTGTATTTATATTGATCTTTTTTCTTCAGAGGCTCATTAGAAGCTGAAGTTGTCATTTAAAACTTTAAAAAGTACTCTCAAACAGGATCCACATAGAATCAGTGTGACATTTCTTAAAAGTGATTGTCCATGCATGTTGTTTTGTTATATTATAGGACATAAGTAATTAAAAAAATTATATATATGTTTGTTTTGGAGCTTATTGTCTTTTAAGTTATATCTATTATTATTATGTAGAGTTATTTTGTCTTTTTCAACTTACAGTAAGTGGTTAAAATCATATTTAGTGTCCTTCCTCTTAAAATCCCTGTTCGAACTGCTGTTGCATGAAATGTCCCAGTTCACGTGATAAAAGTAGCCTGTTGAAACTACTGTATGAACATATGAACGCAGAAAATAAAGGCGGCGTCTTCCCCTCATGCTTTGTTTTTTGTTTCCTTCCTGATATTCTCACCCTATTCTCTCTCCTTGGAAGTGAACGTCCTGACTGTGGAGGCACATGGCAGCATCGTGTACAAACACTATAGGCAAAAATATACAACATACATTCATGAACATGTGATCATGCCAATTTTATGTTTGAAAATGCATAACTCATTAAAGATGAACAAGCTGATGTAATCCACTGCGATTATTACTTCTACAAATATACAAATTGCACTGAACGCCTCATCTCAGATGCTATCGTAAAAGCCAACTCATGTGAATTCAGAGACAAAGCTAGAGAGACCCCCAATGGATGATTTGAGAACTGAATGTGCTTAAGTTAGCTTTGGTGAGCTTTTAAGAGATGGAAAGGGGCTGTTGGCCCTGGAAGATTTAGTTCACCCCTGTTTCCACAAAGTAAATACATCTTTCACATTATCAAAAGACACTGAACTAGTTTAATTTTCACTGTCATGTATGTAGTCTCTGAAATTGGGCACGACTCACATGACCATTTTAAATTGCACATCTGTATCTCAGTGTACTTTAGACCCTGATGAAAACTCTTTGAGTCGAGGTGTATTTTTTTCTGATTTATCCATGATTGAATAAGAGGTTTTTAACTTACAATAAGAGTGCCTTGGATTTCCTTTAGACTTCCAACCAATACCAAGAACTTTCCTCAAAAAGTAAGATTGTTTCTTATTTTCACAGCTCTAGCTAACAGTTCTGACTGTATATTATGTACAGTATATACATATCTATTATGTGGTTTCTCATATTTGAGCTCCTCTGGGCCTCTCATTGTAATGACAGTGATTCTGTCTAATGAGTGCAGTAAAACTGTAATTACACAGACACTGAGAGATCACAGCTGCATTCAGTCCTGACCGCTAATGAAGTTTCACACAGTTTAACTGCAGTCTAGCCTTTCCTTCACTAGGTTACTATACATGCCGATGTAAAAATTTTAGACCTAGGAGTTACGTAGACATCCAAACATTGCCAATATGTCCCTTACAGATGCATGTCAGCTTCTAATCCCAAACAATTGAGCCTGGACTATTTGTTTGGTAATCAAAAGAGGGAGGCTCAATCACATGTATTTAAGTTGTTGGTATTAGGCCTTTCTCGTGGAAGACATGTTGACATGTCACAGAAGAAA
The DNA here is from genome assembly GCF_021018895.1 of Seriola aureovittata. NCBI lineage: Eukaryota > Metazoa > Chordata > Actinopteri > Carangiformes > Carangidae > Seriola > Seriola aureovittata. The sequence continues at coordinate 4,787,816 of NC_079372.1, read as the reverse complement.
AGCACAGGGGTAAATGATAAAATGAATCATGGCTGAATTCCATTTAGCTGCTGCAGTTTCTGGCTCCTGGTACTGTGCATGCTGCCTCACTGTCACTGGCTCACTGGAATATAACAGAGCCATTGTTAATTACCGATACTGTCTGCTGTGAAAAAGGTCTATGCAAATAAAACCATAACGAGTCCGGCCAATAACATGAATGTGACACAGTAGGGTTACACAGACTAACCCTACTACAGCTGAGTCTTTAAAGTAAAAGCACCTACTCATGATTTGATAAATGTATTCTGTAAGTTAAACAACTTATGATTTCACACCTTTTGTAAATAATAATGGCGAGAGAAAAATGAATGGAATATAAAGGCTTTTTTTTTTACTTTCATTAGGTTGACAAAGAAAAAAAGCACTTTTGCAGGTGCACACAAGACATGATCTAAGGGGTTCATTTTTATACATCTGCAGAACAAGCAAACAAAATCAAACACAGAAATGGTAAGAGTTCAGACAAATACCATAACAAACTTAAATACATTTTGCAAGCATATTTAGTGACTCTTTTCAAGGACAAAAACTTAGTAATCATGCCAGTTCATGGTTCTAACATTTAAACATTTAATTTAAAATAATCTTTAAACATATGCTGCAAAATGTTGGACCTGTGAGCACCCTTGAAAACCCAAACTTCTGCAAGTTAAGACTGGAAACACACATTGTAAAAAAAACAAAAAACATTTTATTCCTCCTTGGCAACTGTAACTGCACCCTTTATTAAAACAAAGCCCAAATAAATATTAAATCACATATGATAGCAGGCATGTTGATGTCACTTTCATGAGCGATGAACATGATGGAGGCAGGATAAATGTGCCATCACATTTTGTGAAACCTATCTGTGAGTCCAATGATATTCTGAAACTTTTTTGTTGCCTCTATATGACAAATAAAACTATTTTTTTATGTTCTGGTCAAAGTGTGTTTAATTTTTTTTCCCCTTAATAAAATGCAGCAGTGTTGAATTGTACGGTGGTAAAATGACTGCTCCGTGAGTTCATTGGGACGTCACTCAGAGAAAGATGGCCACCCCAACTATCAGACAAACTGCTTGACATTTGCTCCTCATCACTACTTCAGGAACTGCATACTCTGACTGAATTACTGCGCAGCCTGCATTATTCCACATTAGCCCTCATTCATAAACTTAAACTCTGAAATCTGAATCTAGTCTTTAAATCTAATCTTACAATGAGCTTGTCCTTATTTTACCACCAAATTCAGTATTTAACAAGATTTTCCTCATCCTCTGTGACAAACAATAATAGCATTTTTTCATTATATTCAAGTTTTAAAATTTAACATTCAATACCTATTGTGAATTTTGCACACAAAATGAATAAGCCTACAAAGATAGCTTCCTGTAAGTAAAGTCCTATGATGAAGCCCAATATCATAGGAATTAACCTGATGTTATAGTTTTTTTCTGTACTCCATATAAAGTGGGGTAAGAAAATGTTGTTGCACCGAGACTTTTAACAAGCCAGTAGTTATACAACATGAAGATAATGCATTGGTGGAGGGTTGCTCTTACAGCTGAAACTGATCAAATGTATCAATCTGCACTTAAATAACTGCCCGTTTAGAAGATGTGCACTAGATAATTAAAAGAAACATGGTTGGTTTTGTTCAGCTCTCCCAGTGCATGAATCTGTATTGATTTGCAAGAACGATAATAAACGAGGGCCACTGTCAGACACTATCCTACAATTCATGGGAGACACTTCCCTGCCAATACATGCAGTGTGATGAGCACCTCAGTCTCTCAGCAGTAGATAGTCTTTGATAGTCTCTGGTAAAGGAAGCTCTTTTACAGCAGTGGGGAGGAACTGCACTCCGAGACTCTGCCGGACAGCACAGCGTGCCAGAGAGCGCAGCGTGGGAGCCTGAGCCACCATGTTGGTCAGCCTTGCCAGAAGCTGGGGATCTTTATTCAGCTCCCTGGGAAGGGTGCCGTCAGCCCGTCGGATCTCAAATCGCCCTGCTGCCCGGCACAGCAGCTCAAGGCACTCCTCCTCCTGTTCAGTGCCCAGGCCCCGGGCCAACAGAGCCACTAGTCGGGAGATAGGGGTCTGGCCCTTCAGGTTGGTCACATGGACCTGGGCTCCATAGTCTAATAGCACTTTGACACTCTCCAAGTTGCCTTTCATTGCTGCCCAACTCAAAGGAGTGTCATTGTTGTAGTCCCGGGCATTGGGACAGGCCCCGCTCTCTAGCAGGGCCCTCACACACTCTGGGTTATCTTTGAAGGCGGCCCAGTGAAGTGGAGTGTCCTTGTTGCCATCCAGGGCATTTGGCTGGGCCCCATACTCCAAGAGTAGCTCCACGCAGCTCTCATCCTTCTCCGCTGCATAGTGCAGTGCTGTGCGGTTGTATCCATCCAAAGCATTCACCTGTTAAGTAAAGTCAATATATTAAGCAGTCATATGCTAAGGAGTTGACAACACTTTTTAACCGCACATATACAACGACTACCGCAAAGTGGTAGGTCTTGGGCACACAGACTGTGTGGGCGTCTCCAAGAGCTCCACTTATTTTGGTTCATATACTGTATGTGCAACAGCACAAAGTGTGAAGGTTCTGGGAGAAGTGGTATATAGATCTAATTGTGTGGCAATCGGGCACCAAGATACTACACAAACTGGCAAAGCCTGATTCAAGGTCAGACAGTCCAAGCAGTTAGCACTGTTTGTGCTAATCATTGAGCTGATCATTGATCTGATTATTGAGCTGACCATTGCCCTGATCACTGCACCGTCATGAGCTCTTACAATTGAAGGGTTGGTTCACCCAAATTACAAAGAACACTTTCAGAGGAACTCCTTTCTACCAAAGATATAATCCCCATTAAAACTGTTCACATGGATTATCTGAAGTAACAGCGACACTGTTTCTGGAAAAACTTTTACCTAATTTTTCAACACGGTGAGAACCTCACACTCAATTCCATTCATGTCCTTACTATTTGAGTGTAGGTGGAAATCTCAAAGATGGATATCTCCAATTCTGGACATGTTTAACCAGATCTATCTGTAAGGCTGTATGTCATTAGTGGTAACGGAGAACTGTTTTTCTAATTTGGTTAAACTGACCCAAAAAAGGCTTTACTCGTAGTTTTGGACATTTTCACCCAGTAACTACGAAAAACATATTTTATATTACTGCCAGCTATCAATATCAAACACCACTAGTATTATTAAGATTAATGAGTGCAATTTCCTACCTTTCAGGCAGCCACTGGTTTTGTCTCATGACAGCACAGAACTATACTCAGCGTGCAGAGATGGATGATTCCTTCAGCGAGCATCATGCTCAGCTTTACTTTTATCTGCAGCTGCATTGTAACTTAGGTTATGAACAAAGACTGTTTTAAAAACACTATTTAACTGGTGTGTTTTAAGTACTAAATGGAAACGTCATCATCTAACACTTGAGAAATGGGAGTCAAATGCCAACCTTTAAATACAAAACCTGTTAAATTGTCATTATCTAATTTCAATTCCATGTTTCATTTTCTAACAACACAGCTTTGCATCAAATTTTATGGCAACCCACTACTACATTTTAGATTTGATTCTTGAACACACCAACAGGAAGAATTTTAAAGACTGCTCTTGCTCACACCTGAATTACCTGACAAAGATAACATATCTTTGGCAAAAATAAAACTGGCCATCATTTTCAGCCGGGCCCATTAAAATGCTCACATGGCCGATTAAACAAAAAAATGTATGCAGACACCAAAGACAGAGACAGGAATCCTAGTTAATGTGGCTGTGGAACAATGTTGGAGCTACCCCCTGCATCCCCGGCATCAATTTCACCATTCCATGAGCAGACGTCAATGCTGGATGTAACTGGATGTAACTACATTACCAGAGAGAAACGGTAAGACTTAAACTCCTAGCTTTCAAAGCTCAATGTAGTTAATTTTTGCCACTCTTAATAGCATATACAATGTTTGCTGTCTATATAATTACATTTACTGCAGTAAGTGAGAAAATGCAAATGAAGATAGTGATTCGTGAGTTTGCTGCTTAGGCTGTTCTCTGTCAAGTGCACTAAAACTTCATCTATTTTTCATTTTTCTATTTTTTTTACAAGTTTACCTGTGGACATTTAAGTTAAATATTTTTTAATTTAAAATAAGTGCACTGCAGACAGAGTGCAGATCTATTTGCAGACAATGCAAACAACAGTGTTCAATAAATGTTAATTTACGTTCAGCAATTTTGTGTCTAATTTGGTATTGTTATTAAATTCTTGTTTTCTTTCAGAGTCAAAAAAAAAAACGAAAAAGATATCAGCTCTAAATATCTGCATCAGCCATTGAAAAACCCATATCGGTCAATCATTAGTTCAGTGTATGCAGGAGTCATCTGTGACATACCTCTGCCCCCTTTTCCAACAGCAGCTCCACACAGTCGGCATCAGCGACCATACATGCACAGTGCAGGGGTTTAAGTGTGCCATGCATCCGGTTCACATCAGCTCCCTTAGACATGGGGATAATGATGTCAATATAACTGTTGACAGTGGGAGATTTTATTCATGTAAAGTAGAACTGGAAGATGAGCAGATGCCTACCTTACGAATGAGATCCTCCACATTGTCGTGTGGGAATGAGCGGATGGCTGCGATGGTGCGGATGAGCCGCTCAGACAAGGAGTATTTACTTTGAATGCTTTGCATGATGTACCACATAGTAGAGCTCATGTGTAACAGAGGACCATGGCACCCGGGCAGGGGTGACACTACGGCACACTGAAATACAAACTGGAGTTAAAAACTGTAAGACACAATGGAGATTCATCAGCATTCAGAAAAAATTACCAGAATAAAATGAATCAAAAGGCAAATTAAATGAAATGAATAAAAGGCCCCTAGGGTACTTTTAGTTATTCTGGGTAATTAGAACTCTTCATAGGTAGTGGTTAGGGTGTGTGTGTTGCCGGACTATTATTATTATTATTATTATTATTATTATTATTATTATTACTTGTTGCTTTAACACAGAAATGCACTCATAGCATAGTGCGGTGCTCCAAAGTAATTGGCTTTATCAATGCTTATATAAATATGCACATAGAAACCTTTTTAAATTCATGTCAAATTAACTGACACATACTGTAAGTGGCACATAATCAATTTTAATGCGACAAAGGATATTGAATATTGAGAGTCCAGAATTAAATGACTATATATTAAAGTTTATTACAAATATAACTATGTTTAAAGTACACATAATATGAGTGGGGAAGAATCATGATTTCGAGTGTACTTGTTGATGTTAAGATCAAAATTTCACGTCAATACGTTAATGTATGATGACAATCATGAATAACGGTTTAGTAGATTAAAGCAAATTAACCATTTTCCAGTGTTTTCATCACAAACATGTTGGACTGATGAAATATTGTCAGGACACTAAGATCGGACCATGCTGTCCACATAATGCATGCTTGTACTGTCGTTTATTTGAGACCAGATGCCCAATGTTGTTCTGCTGCTGCTACTTACTTCGAGTCGCCCAAGAACTGACTGTCAGCAAAATTACAGCCATGTAAATACCTGAACGTAAACATGACTGACACTGACAGCTAATGTTAGCTCGCTTGAAAAGGACATGCTCCACAACAAAAGAAAAGAAAACACGGTATGCAACAATGATACACACTTAAAATCATGGGACTGTTTTTAAAAAACAAATTAAAGTTAATATACAAATCACAAATGCTACTTGGCCAACAAGCAGACGCTGACATTATGGTTTAGAGGAAAAAAATGATCCCCGGCTATATTTTCACCAGCTGCTAGCACCAAGCTAGTTAGCTAGCGAGCTAACGTTAGCGTTGATTTGCAATGGACAATCGACACTCGTAGGAGGAAGAAAATCAAATGACATCCATTTTCAAATATTTGTGAGCACTCTTTGAAATGCTCTTCGCATCCACCACCGATAAATGACCGATGCTAATAGGATAACGTACCGTTTTCGGTCCACGGTCTGAAGGTCTGACAGGTTGCCGTACTGACTGTTTGCTTCTCGTTTTGACATAAACAGCCAACAACGTCACCGCTGCGGCCACGCCCTCCTCCTCCTCCTCTTCAAGCCCCTGTTTCTCAGTATTTAAACGCAACTGAACTAACAGTCGCTTTAAACCTCGACAACTTCAATTGACTTCATGTTTTGTGTCAGTACCGGCTGTTACGGTGTCTGACTGGAAGGTATGTCTTTGCCAAGTGTACTCATTTCCCCAATATAGGCAGGTAACGTAATGGCAGCACCACAGGCATCCACTACATACCACGGATGCCTTCAGATCATGTCCATGTAAAGAACGGTCGGCTCCGCGAGAGACAAGTGGCTTAACAAATCAACTGAAGACTGACGGGTGAGGCAGAGACAGACCCCGGTGGACACAACCAAGCCAAACGACCCCCAAACAGACAGTCATATAATAGTATTAATAATAATAGTTTCCTATTCCGTCTGGGACTGCGGACACTTGGCTTTGACAGCCAATAATACAAGGGAAACAGGTTGCGGTGGGGCCCGTTATATATTGAATATTAGTCTAGGGATTTAAGACTTATTACTGATTATTACCTTTTCATTATATTTCAGATTAACCTATTCATAATTTAGTCCACAAAACATTTTTGTGAAAACGGCCATCAAAAGCTCCCGGAACAACGGGATCACTGGTTTCTTTAAACGAAGCTTTGTCTTCTTGGTACCCCTCATCCGTTTGTATGTTTACAACTTGTGATCAGTTCAACCAAAGAGTGATAACTCATACATTTAATTTGAATGTTTAAAGGACGCAAGTAACAATTATTTTTATAATTGGGTATTATTTAGTCCACAGAATATCAGACACGTCCCTAGTGCCCAACTATCATCGTCGAAACGATCGATTTGTCAAAGAAAGTCCAAACGATGTTAAATTTACAGGAATACATTACACATTAAAAAGAAGCCAGTTAGAAACCAGTGTTTTTTTCCTTGATAAATGGCCTAAACGATTACTGTCATCTTGAACACATTCACATCCAGACCTTCATTATCCATTTGCGTCCTGACATTGGCAGTTATTTGAATCATTAGGTATTATGACCCAGACGCCATTTTCATTTTTCATTTTTTAATCAATTAGAGCTGAAACAAGCAGTTGATTGATTGATGTCTCAATTTAAAGAAAAAAAAAAATACATAAATTGGAACTGGTAATATATCAATTTGTCAGATCCTCGGGAGCCTTCAACCAGCCAATGTAGGGGTTAGTGATAAACAGGCTTAAAACTCACAGAACTGTAAGAAACCCAACTAAACCAAAATGGCACTGTCAAATTTGAGACCCAAAACTACATTTTTGCTTTATTTCATCTATTACTGACTTTATAACTTTTTCATTTTTGTAGGTCTCTTTGCACTATATGTCTACTTGAAACACACATCACACATGGATGCAGACTAAAGGCAGAAATTACATTCAAAACAAGACAGTCGGAATCCAACCTGACACTGCAACCCAGATGTGTGTCGTCTGAGCACAAAACACAAGATAGCAGAAAGAAATGTGACGCTGGAAAGCCAAATCAAAATAATTTATTTTTGGTGACATTTCATACAGTTCTAGGATTGTGTCTCAAACACTTGGCTGATCCATTACTATATTTCCTTTTGCCACCCCAACCCAAATTAACAGAAAATAACCCAAACATAGGGGGGGGGGGGTGCAATTCCCATAGGTATTAGCAAGCCTGTCAACATCAACCATATGCTTCTAAAATGATTTCACCTTACTGATGAGTAAGATTCTTTTTAAAAACAAGTTAGTGCATTTATTTAATTAAACTAAATCACTAGCTGCTCATACTCATTAATGAAAAAGAATTAACAGCCCCAGTGATTGGTTACTCGTTTACTGCATTACTAAACCCAAAGTCAATGCATCAAGTATTTTCTCTCAGCTGACATCTCGAACAGTATATAAATGTCATATGCGTGATTTTATTTTGCCAATGCGATTTCACACAACTTTGGGGAAACCAGCCTACCAAGATTGGGAGAAAAGCGTTGCGCATCAGAATTAAAATAAATAACTTTAAAAAGCAATACATACAGTGAGTCAAACTTCAAATTCTAAGTCAACCTGTTTGTTTTTCCAAAATTAAAAAAGGAAAGAAAGAAAAAAACAAAGAAAAAAAAAAACAACAAAAAACAAAAACGGCAAACTCACCCTAAAAGCACAAAACAATCTGGTGGATACCTGCTGTCAAAGCCTCCCTCTGTAAATTCAGAACTAGAACAATTACATTCTCCCACACACATTTCTAGTGAAGGGTTATTACAATATAGCATAGGCAACTACACTGCTACAGCTTCTTCAAAATCCAGTTTCACTGGGCCAAAAGTTTCCCCAAGACTACATTATTTAGCAGACCTCGTCAATAAAAATCAAAACTTTATTCTAGCACACTATGATCGTAGGCAGCTGGCACATAGCACGTGAAAAATGTTCCAATTCTCTTTATACCCACGACTCGGCTGCCAAATATTATGTAGCTATCATCCTTAACTAACAGCACTCCTCAGTCTATTTTTTGACACTATGCCATTGTTAAGAACAATTCACAGATATAAGCTTAACCTGGATATCCTGTGATGATGTAGAAAAGCCAAACCTCACCTAAACCATCAGGCGCACTGAACAGTCATATCTTACCATTAACCTATTTGTTTTTTTTCTCATGAAATACATCACCCTAATACCCAAACAAACATGTAAACAGAGAACCTGACTGATTATCAACATGACAATAATCTGAATCCATTGGAGTGGGTACACCCAAAACTTTTCAGATAGATAGCAAAGATAAAACTTAACATGAAAAACTTTGGACCAGGCTAGCAGATTCACCTTGGCTAACAGGCCAGTGAGCACCCCAAAGTGGATTTCGGCTTCAAACAAAACCACACATCTGACTGCGGCATACAACGGTTTCTGATATCTGACTGTTACAGTTGTAGCCAATCATGAACCAGGATCAAAATACCACCATAGAACACATTTCATTAATATACATTAGAAGACCACACTGTCCAGTTTCAGGACAATGATTCTTAATCTCTGATGTAAAAATCAAAAATCATCCATTTCATTACATCAGTGCAACAGCACACTGTAGCACTTCAATCATTTTGTTTAACAATCAATGCATACACAGACATCAGTCAACCCTTCAGTCATACTTGCAACCCTAAGCACACGAAAAGAAAAAAACAACAAAAAACTGATGTCTCATTGCGTGTTAGTGATATCTTTGTATATGTACATGACAAATATGCATGTTCTTTTCTTCTTAGTGCATATTGTTCTTGCAGACCAACATCTATTCTTTAAAATCAAAAAAAAAAAAAAAAAAAAAGGTAGAGGGCCATTTACGCGGCCCAGCATCCCACCTCTCCCTAGCAGAGCATAAATGAGATGGCCTCCAGGTAAATCGCACTTAAATTCTGTTAAGCATAATGCTGGAGGCCAAAACAAGATTTTTGTCTCCTTTTCAAATCACTCGTCAAAGTTCTTCAGGTGTCATTTTGCCCATTAGTCCTGGATGTCCCGGTCTTATTGTCGTTTTAAAAGCTTTTCATTGGACAAGTTCCAGGGGGGAAGGTGGCTACCATAATGTTGTTGCTTTTATGTAATTCATTTTTATATAATTATATATATCCATGTATATATTCATACATCTTTTTTCTATTCATATCAAGTTTTTACTTTGGCGATACTGGTGGGATATTCTGCTCTTTGCCAGTGTGCCTGTAGCCTCCCTGGGGGGAGCTGCGTCGGGCCGGAGGCGGGCGCCTCTGGTCCCGGAACTTGAGGCCCCCGCTGCCTCTGGGGCCATTGCTGCGGTAGTAGCCTTGAGAGTCACGTTCACGTGGTGGCCGGCTCTCCTTGCATTCCCACCCCCCCTCCCTGTCGTGGCCTTTCTCATGCTTGTCTCCAGGACCGCTGCTGGAGCCTGGCTCCTCGGCCTTGTTCACGCGCAGCTCACGCAACGGCTGGCCCGATGCGGTGCCGGAGGAAGCTGGAGCAGGGGCCGCAGGAGGAGGGTCCTTGGGTGGTCGCTGGCACACCTCTGCGTAGCTGAGTTTACGTGGCTCCTGAACAGAGGCAGAAAAAAGAGCAGTTTTAAAAGACGTAGCGCACAATCCCATTTATACATTCATTTTCGCGATTCCTCTTGTGAAACCCTCAGATCTCATAATCTTAACGCTCATTGGGATGGGAGTGACTGTTCTGGACGTGTGGTGGGAAAGGTCAGAGAGGGGAAAAAAAAGACAGAATCGGAAGGAGAGTGACAGATAGAGAGGAGAGAGAGAACCACAGCCAGTCAGTGCACTACCTCACTTCCCTCTATGCGCAAAAGAGCTCATCATCGGGGCAACTATGCTTAAAAGTCCGCCATCATTGCAAAGAACCAGATTCTCACCTGTGCAGGGGTGGGGATAGTGGCTGCAGCAGGGGCCGGCGTGCTTGGTGTCACTGGCGTGGAGGCAGCAGTGGGCTGAGGCCTGGAGCTAGGCAAAGGCTGTGTGGAAGGGGAGGCGTTGACAGTAGTCTGAACAGGTGGACGTGGAGTCGCTTTAGGAGCTGGGACCTCTGCCCGTTCAACCCTCTTCTCCTGACGAGGGATGCTGTCAGAACAACAGTTTCAGACATACAAGTTAATATTCTAAGTTTAACACAGTGATTTGAGTCCTAAATATCCTGAATTAAATTGTAACTACTGATAAAGTCGTACCCAGGGGCCGAGGGTCCAAGTGGTTGTGTAGCAGATTTTGCTGCTGCCGGGGCAGGACTTGAGACAACCACAGCCTCCTCTGTAACTGAGGCTTGGCCTGAACTTTGACTCACAGTGGCTTCTTTATTGGCTTGTTCTGTCTATAAAAAAAAAAAACAAAAACAAACAAGAAGGCATGTACGTTACATCTCCTCTGAAGTCATCCTCTCAACAATCCTTTCAGTGCAATATATCCGAGAGATTTAGAAACTATTAGTCTCGGTTTCTTACCTTGTCCCTGTACAAACCGCGTACAACATCTGACATTCGGTTTTCTAGCACTGGCTCTCCCTGTGTACTGACCACGCAGCCAGGAAGAGGTGGGAAGTTGGTGGCAGCCAGGTCAAACTTGGGTGGAGAAACCTTGACCTCTGCTAGCGGCACAGGCCTCTGATCAAGGAAATTGGAAATGGGACCAACAAACAGAAAAATCACAAGATGGTTCAAGTTTTAAACACAACAACAAGGTTTTCTGACAACATGAAATCGCCACTTACCGTAATCCGTTCGTCGTCTCGCCTCCTCCGTGTTCCTCTGTAGGTTGTGCCCCGTCTGAAATGCAATCAAATTATCCATCAACAGCGACCCCATTTCAGTCAAGTGTCACTGATCCAATCACAGCCCATGAGCAGCCGCCATTACAGTCACGCACAAATCAGACAGCAGCTAAAAACAGGTTTACCTTCCGCGTCCAGACATGCCACTGTCATCGCTTGGGTCCAAAGAGGAGGAAGAGGAGGAGAGATGTGAAAACGCCATGCTGAGGTCAGAGACGGTCTGGACTGGGTTAGTGGTGGCGGCGGCGGCAACAGGAGCAGGAGCCTGATGGCTGCGCAGTCCAGTCAGACTCTCCAAGGCGACAGGAGTTATGGACGCTGGGGTCACCTCGCTCGTCCTCACCTGGGGCTTCACATGGTTTCTGTTGCAGTGGACAACAGGTAACAATGAGCAAGGCCAATATTTTGAAAAAATAAACCTAAGTCATAGAAGCAACCAGTGTTTCCTGTACGGCCTTTTGCTTGTGGGGATGATACATTTTTAATAAACTTCAGGAAGTGCGACACTGACCATACTGGTGGTTTTCACACATAAGCCCATTCACTGAAAATGCATATACTTTCCATAACTACCTGACATTTTTTAATCTTCAATATTGAAATTGTTTCATAGGTATTCATTCAAATTTAAGATTCTTCTGAAGGGTGTAGTCTACCCTCATTGATATAAGTGTAGACAAAATAATAGAAAGGCCTATAATTCAGCACCACAACAAGCTGCGGCCTGTAAATTGATCATAAAGTTGAATCAACATCTCTGAAACAATTTCAACACAAACTGAAATGAATAACCTTCATGAAGGAAGGATTTTATCTCAGGACTGTTGGATTATATCAACATTTATTTTGGCTTGGTGCGCTGAACAAACTGAGCATGTTTTAGGTTAGGTTACTGTCAGGTGGTAATGCATTTACAAGCATAAATTACATTATGTTTTAGGTAACCTTCCCAAACCTTTTCAATAATACATGTGTGAACACTCTTAATATCTTAATGCTATAGAAACTGTTCAGCAGCCACTACAGTTCTGCAAATCCAGTTTAATGGGTTATAACATGTTAAATCACTGTATGGTCCTGGAAGTGGAGCTTGTGTTTGCATAGGGAAAACTGCACTGTAATCACTGTGGTTATGGGAACTAGAACAGACTGTAATAAGCCCCCTGTAAGTCCCTCAACAATTTTTAGCTAATGGAAGATGAAACAGCTAAATGAGTTTAAAGGAAACACTGGTGGCACCAATTGAAAACTTGACAGTTTGCAGGAGCAATGAGACAGCATGCGGTGTCCTCGGGGTAAATGTATAGACATGCAGGGGTTTTCAACTACATCTGTGCTCATGATTGGTTGAAGCAGTGAAGACTATTATGTCAGACTGTACTATATGTTTGATAATCTGCAACCAATCATAAACTCATTGAATAGTCATTGTAAGAGTTAGACTAATATTCTCAATGAACCACAAATAAAACTTTGAGGCAGATTCTGTTTGTCAAAAACCTGTGATTGACATGGATTGATCTACTCATGAGTCTTTGACCCTCAGATCTCATAATCTGAACGCTCATTGGGAGGGGGTGAAGCACCTGACTTTGGGGAGGAAGAAGAAAGAGAGAGAGAGAGAGAAAGAGAGAGAGAGAAATGATAGAAAGAGGAAAAGATAAAGAGGAGAAAGACGGAATCAAAGCCAGTTACCCCACTCCCTGGTTTCCCTCTATGCGCATCATGATCTCATCACCGGGTCTGACTTGGGAATAGTACTGTGCGATAACTCTTTGTGAAGCTGCTTTTTCACAAGATTTAAAGTGTACCCATTAAAGCTTGAGAGCCGACATAGACCCAGCTTCAAACTGTCAGCAGCTCTTTGTTATGGCATATGGTAATACAATCACCAACAAGGAAAGCAGCAGTAAAACAAGGAATAAAACAATGAACAAATCAAGTGGATGGTTAGTTGTCATGGAGAGAAACTGTTACATGTAATAATGGAAATGCAAAGAGGATATTTTTTAAGCCAAGGTGATGATAACTGGGAAAGCCAATTGCTAAGATGCTGCCATTTAGTAGGCAAGCCTACATTTATCAAATGACATGACAAATCCAGGATGTCCATTACCTGGCAACAAGCATTTATCACACTGATGAAAAGGATTATGGCTATTAAAGTCTGACTGGCAGAAGGCATGGGCCCTGTTATGGATTTAGTCATTTGCTGCTGCAGTATGGTAAGAGATGAGGGTAGCGATGAAGCTTATTGTACAGTATAACAGTGGTACCTGAAGGCATTTATTACATTCTTTCTTGAATAGAGGGGGACACTGTGGGGACAGTAAGAAGACAGGGAGTGAAGAACAGTTCCCTGGTTGGGTTACATTTTTAGACAAAACTTTATCGCAGATGATCTAATGTTCAATGTTTAACTTCATGCAAACAATGAGACAAGTGGTAAAACATTTGAATAAGAATATGTTTAGCACACTTAAAAAAGAAAAAGAAACTCTCAAATTAACAAATGTCATCTGTATGCCTCCGCTTACCAGGCAAGTTGCAGTTTACATCCACATCTGTCCAGACTCATAATATATGTAGTAAAGATTTTCAATAAAAGGTTTCAAGCATATGTTGTCATAATTAGCATATGGAATCTTAGGTTATCGCCAAAAATGTGATTTGTGAGGTCAGTGACCTATGACCATTAAACTCTAATCAGTTCATCCTTGAGTCAAAGTGAACGTTTGTGCCAATTTTGAAGAAATTCCCTCAAGGCGTTACTGAGATATCGCGTTCGTGAGAATGGATGGACAACCCGAAAACGCCACGGTTGTCGCCGGCACAGAGGAATAAAAAGAAGTCCTTACCGATTTCTGTTGAATTGGCGGGTGATGTTAAGAGAGCTGGAGCCGGTTTTGTAGTGTCCAGCAGAACCAAATCCATTCACAAAGCTGCTGTTGGGGAACGGAGCCTGCACAAGGAAAAAAGGCAGAATTAACAAAACCTATTTCATGCAGTTATTTACTCAGAGCCTCCCACAAAGATGTGAAAATAATTTTGAAGTATTATTTCCTCTGTAAGTTTGCTCTGGATGCTTAACTGCTTTGGAAAAATACAGAATATTGAGACCAACTTCTTATGCAAAATATTGTGTGTTAATGTCTACAGACGAAGGACTCATTTGAATTCACTCAACGGACTTCCCTACAGACACCACAACAAACAAGGCGGTGATGACTAATAAACAATACTGCAGGTGTTTTGGTTTTTTTTGTGAGATGAGACACCAACTACTGCTGGCGCACAACATGTGGTTTTTTAGGTCAATTTCTTGCATCAGATTTATGTATTGAATTCTGACTATGCACAGAGACAAAATCAACTGCAACTGCAGGAACACGACGGGTGGATTTCAGAGCAGGTTTGTGTAGCTGCGTAACCGTGTTGAGTACAGTGTGTCTCACCAGAGGAGTTTCAAAATATGGTGTGGGCGATGGCGTCCAGGTGGGAGGTACGATGCCGTAGACTGGGTACTGCTGCTGGGGGTAGACGTGCTGCATGTAGAGCGGGGAGCTGTACTGGGACTGGCTCTGGGACTGCTGAGCGTACAGGGTGCTGTCCATGCTACGGTAGCCATTCTTTGCAAAGAATGTGTTGATGGCCTTTATCCTGGCCTATCAGTGGCAAAGAAGAAAGACAACGTTTAAAATGAGGAAAATGACATGACAAACAGGTGTTTCCAAACGGACAATAGGAGTTTTAATTTGACTCACCATGATGGGTTTTCCCTGAAATGTTTTGACTTCCTCTCTCAAATACTTGTACGCCTGGGGGAGCGTAAGAGAGAATCATAAGGCGATTCGCGGTGCAACATTTCAAGAGAAAACTCCTGACAATGTGACGGAAAATGAAATTTGAGCGGCAGTACCTGTTGAGCATCCGTGTCTGATTGGAATGTGATGTACCAGTTGTTGTTGTGTGCAAACTCAACACTTATCACCTTTGGACAGTTGTCATTTTTGAACAGTGACTCCACTTCCTGTGAATTAGACAAACAAAAGTCTCACACTTTACCTAAACAACGATTTGATGATTCCAAACGCATTCGGTTTTCACCGTCTTTACCTCAACAGGTGTGGTTTCGGGGACCTCCCTCAGGATGATAATGCAGCGCTTGTGATTAGGACGCACTTTCTCCCCTTTCTCGTCCACTTGTACCATAGGAGAGGCTGAGGGAAATTCATGGTGTTAAAATCTGGATGCAGCACAGATGTATGCAACTCGTTTAACATGCACCATTCTGAACTTTTCACTTACATCTCAACACATCCAGGATGAGGTCCATGTCAGTGGTGAGGACCTTGATGCCCTCCATGCTAGCTATAGTCCAAATGGGGACAAACTGGTCACTGTCCATCTGGGACATCAGGTACAAATCCTTCGAGAGGTTTTCTCTAAACACACACAAATACATGCAGATTAGCCTTCTCTTGACTTGGAAAATAAAAAGTCCACTCAAATTCCAGTGATTCAAGGTGCTTTGAGTGCTTTGCCTAATACCTTGAGAAATAAAATTCCAGCTCTTTCTTCAGAGAGTCTCGTAGATTCTCAGAGGAAATCGGCTGTTCTTCAGCTTTGGAATCCCCTGGGAACCAAAAACAAGTTGAAGTGAAAGACGTAAGGCTTTACCAGACAGGGAAGACCTGATGAAAGATGCAGTTGAGTTGCATTGTGGGTAGTGTAGGAGCCAGTGTTTCTGGAGTTTGACCTTTTGAGGGAATGGTCTTTTGTGAGGTCACAACTCGCCTGAGCAGGTCAAACAAGGGTAAATGTGTGTTGATTACACCAAGGTCAGACACAGGGTTTGTTTGCGTGGTACATGAAAGTGAAGTTGAGCCATGTGGCATAGTGAGCCAGCAGTCTGCAGGTTTTCATTCATTTCAACTAAAGACCTCCTGCCGAGGTGATCAGTCAGTAGGAAAAACCAAGACTGTTTAAGGTATTACAGTAAACCTTAAAGTTGTGCTCAAACTTTAGATTATTAAAAAATGAATCAATGTATTGAAAACCAAATAATCCTGAGTTGCAGCCACAGCTGGTGTGTGGAGACGACTGCATGTGATGTGACGTGACTGACCTGAGGTCCCTGTAGTGGACTCGGCGGGGGAAAAGCCCAACTCTGGAGGGTCCATTCCATTTACTGCTATCTCAGCTGTTGCTGTGGAGCTGCTGTCATCCAGGGCTGTGAATCCCACAGTGTACTGCTTGCACCCAGCAGACGAAGGCTCAGAATAACCTGCGCACAAGGTAAAGAGTTTCATTCAGAACCAACGGACCGCCCAATTTCTGGACCTGCTTCACCTCGCCTGTTTTCAAAGTCCATCCATACATTTCCATAGTGCTGTGGTTGTAAATTAATCAAGTTTAGATGTTTGTAGATGTTGTCAAGGAAAGCATAAAAACTAAAAAAAAAAAAAAAAAAAAAAAAAAATCAAGATCTTAAGGCAAAATTTCATTATAGCATGAGAATAACTGTTACAGCAGGTGTCAAATGGGAAAAAAGTTAGTATTTATATCAATAGACATGGATATGATAATGTCCACTTTTCCAAAAGACATAGTTTTTTCGCACTTCAAAGCTGTAAATTGTAATAAAATAAGTTAGGACTTTTTAATGGATATTGAATTCGGCTGATAGAAGTGTATCTCACCCTCACTCATGTCTGAGGGGGGCCAATGAGGGCTGTTGGTAACAGCCTCGCTGGGGGCCACAGGCATCTCCTGCCACACCTTGGCATTTGGGTTCAAACCGGCGCCCTTAGAGGTGACCTTCAGGGTAAAAACAGCAGGATCAGGAGAGCACAACTCATATCAGCAAGATCAGAATTATGTTTGCATTTTCGCTCAAACATTTCAAACATACACAGGGACAAGGAAAATTGCAGATAATATTGTGCATGTAAAGCTGTCAGTTATTTACATCAGACTGCTGCAGTTTGACAGTTTATTTATATCTGAACAGCCCTGAATGTGATTAATATGCTGCATCTACAGTTTAGACCTACACTACGCTGCATATCATGTATTTAATTTTCACACTGATTTACCTCAGATTTGCTATATCCTCTCTGCTTGGCATTTTACTCAATCCCAGACTGTTGTCAGAAGTTTTTGAAAAAAGTCTGAGCTGTTAAGTAGGAAGTACCAAGCATCTTCAATTTCTTAAAATTAACAAAATATCTATTATGTGAGATTCAATGGCTATAGGAGAACTATGGCTATCAAGGTGAAAACCTGAGGGCAACTTAATAACCTCATGTAATTACAGCAATTGACTTGGAAAATCAATAAACAATAAGACATTAAGTCACTTAATGGCAAGTATATTAATCTCACAATAAAACTAAAACAATAACCAGTTAATATTTAAATTGTTACACTTATGTGAACAGCATCAAATGCAAATCATCTCCCTCAAGTACTGAGAGTTTGTCTAGAACTCAAGATCAAATTTTACCTTTTGTTTTAAAGTAAACATTACATCTGTTCTGCATGTGCGATGGCACGTCTGCTTTAACAAAGCCAGCAACATACATGAAAAAAAAAAAAAAAAAAAAATCAGACGGTTTAACAAGGAAACTGTGGTCCCCTACAAAGTGCCATGGGTTACTGAGAGCACAACGGTTATAGCCAATCACCACACGTTCTGACTTGACCAATTACTTTAACCTTATATTGTGGGGGCGCTGAATGAAATCACCTGGCGTACTGTTGTAGTGGATGGCGGGAACACCTGCATACCACTGGGCTTCCATGGCAAATAATTGGAAAACAGAGAAGTACAATGAAAAGTGCCTACATAGGGCCCCATGATCCCCTGTTAACAAAAGAGGCTATTACCCTGTTAGCTTCAAGGAGGAGAATGATTATTAAGGCTTTGTCTAACCAAAATGTCTGTAGTAATAAAACATGGATACAACTGAGTAAAACAACCAACTAACATAATGCTGAGAGTATTTTATGTTACTTTCAACAACATTTTACATTTTTGTTGTGCATTATTCAACGATTTGCTTGGTCTCTATATCAGAGGAGCTGTGGACTGGCAGGAGAAATCCTGACCCTGCAAAGATCTGTGGCCAAGAATAGATCACGTACAGTACATATTAAAGAGGCACATAGAAACTGATGGGAACTAACTGTGGATTGTGTTTTTATACTAAAAGGGATGCTTTAATTTTGAAACGTCAGTAACTATCAAATGTACCAGCTCCTTCTTTTGACATTGTCACTCTCCACCTGCTAATAGATCCACTCCCTTTTTTTTGCAAAAGCACCGGGCCTGACAAGAACAGCTGCCAGTCACAATACGCCTGAAGTCACCTCTCTTCACCAGCTAGACAAGAAAGGATGTGTCCAATGGTTAGGCCTCCGTATCATTCAAATGAGCACGAACATTTATGCGCCGTGCAACTTGACACATGGTTACAATGCATGCTTCTGTGTTACAGGCCGTAGCAAGCCAAGTAATGTCAGCTGACTGCGCTGCGCAGCACAGGCCAGGTATTTGCAACGCATGTCACTGCGCTAGCTAGGTTAGCTAGCAGCGCGATTAGCTAACCGATAACAGGCTGAATGAACGTTCATCCTTCGGCCAATAACTGAAGCATCGATCACGTACAGATTTGAAAAAAAAAAACAACTCATCCCATACTTGCACTGGCACTGACGTCCCTCTACAGCTGTATCATAACTTAACTAATAAGCTAATGATTACTCAGCAAACTACTTAATGAGCTTGCTGGTCACAGTAGCTAAGCTAACGTTAGCCATGTATCTGAAGGAGCTGCAGTGGAGATCCGGCTGATGGCGAGCGACTCAAATAATCTGCCTGCAAGTTAGTAGTTGTGCAAGTGCTGCCGTATGTCCTGTGTTTTTGTTTGATAATCAACATCACCTCACGATTAACCGCTATCAGAAAGTGATTACGCAAATAGTCACAAAGTCGAACCCGTGCCGAGACTTACTATCTTTAATCATGCCTTGTTTGGGTTAAATTTAGCTGCTGCTTAATAAATATCGCTGCTCACGTTTGGGGGGGGGGGGGGGGGGGGGGCGGGGGGCGTTCTGTGCTAACAGGTTTCCACTGAGCGGCAGTCGCTTAGCCAGTTAGCGTTAGCTCGGTAGCTAAAGAAGGCCTCACTCACCATGCCGCCTGACCCTCCCTCGCTCCCCAGCGGAGCCTCGTCCTTCCCACCGGTCTTCGGTCCCGGATCAGCCTCCTCCTGCAGCAGCGGCGGCTCCCCGCTCTGGTCTGAACTCATCAGCCGCTCCTGACTCACTTCCACCCCGTCGCGTTCTCCCGGCCCCCGCCTGCCACCACCACCTCCTCTTTCGGAAACACCGGCTGTATTCAGCAGTCAGTCTGGTCTTCTCCAGTCGGACTGGATCGGCCAGCAGCGCACTCAAACTAGCTACTAGCTAGCTAACCGGCTAGCAGGTACGCTACAGAAGGAGGCTAGCGACCTAGCGTGCTATGAATCAACGAAGCGGGCTAACGGTAGCTAGCTCAATGAATCAAACCTGCACGCCGAGACACTAATGGTAGAAGCGATGCCAAACCATGACTCTTCTTACACTACAGTCCCCGCTGGCGTTTCACCGAATATTACACCACACACCGGGTTCGTGAGGCGCATTCCTAACCGGGCGACCGGAGCGGACACTGGGGACACGCACCTCTCCTCAGCGCAGGCACACAGTCCGCCGACGTCCCGGCTGCCACCGCGAGTTCTCGGTGACCTCTGCAGAAACCATTTCCTTTTCCTTTTCCTTTTCCGGACCCGCACTGTAGTTTTCCGCAGGATTTTAGTTGTGGATTGTAGTTGTACTGCAGCCTTTAACCCAAATTTTACGTGCTGTGGATAACCGTAGGCTGTTTTAGCGATGAGTAACTTTGAGTACATACTTTTGTTTAATGCTGAATAATACATAGAGGATTTTGAGACAGCCAATTAAATGCACAATTACGTTAAGAATTTTTTTTATTGAAGATTACATCCAAACTTAGTCTGTGCATCCAAAAAACCTTTGTTTAATTTCTAAATAAAAAAAAAAAAAACCATGTTTGTGCAATATACCTGTAAGAAACAAACAGATCAAAATATCAAAAACATCCTCCTTCTTGTTATACCTAAAAATCCTTCAAGAAAAATGTCAATAACTATAAATAGGCTACTCCATCTGTTTTGTTGTGTTATGCATTTAGGGAATTAATATATACAGAACAGAAAGTTTTAGCCACTAAAAGTAAAGTGAGGATAAGTCAATCAAAGTGCAATAAACAGAGAAAAACATAAATTAAATAATTATTTGGTGTGATCCCCCTTTGCCTTTCAAACTGTGCCAGTTCTGCTTGGTACACAGTTTTTCATGGTACTTGGCAGGTAGGTTGTTAGAGAACTGTGGATTAAGGCCGCCTCAGTGTCACCTGTCTCTTCATGTAATCTCAGACTGACTCTATGATGGAGACTTCAGGGCTCTGTGGAGGCCAGAATATCTGTCACAGGACTCCTTGATTTTATGTTGAATTTAGTTCTTTGACTCTGGCTGATGATGATGGACAAGAAGCTAATCAATAACGTTCAAAAATCTTTTTTTTTCTTTTTTTTTTTTTTTTTTACAATACATTATATGTTGCAGTGAAGTCTTTGTTTGTGTGCTCAGTAGTAACAATAGAAAAAGTTTTTCTCATCTGTTTGAGTTAATACACTAGCACCATACTAATGATCATGAGTGGTGTTCAGTGATACCAGCAGGTTTAATGAATGGTCTGTGACATCTTCATTGGCAACAGAAAGGAAGAGCTGTGATTTAATCACTTTTTGTCCCGCTTGAGATGCAATTAAGAACATCTGATAAGCCACTGAAAACACTTCAATTTAGATAGATAGAAACGCTCCACAGTTAATGTTCCCTCCAAAATAAAGAAAACATGTTTATAAATGAAGAAAATTATGAGTCAATGACTGAAAAATTAATTAATAATCACAGACATTGTGATGTGTTTGATCTGCTGACTCACAGTAAGTCCAGTCACCTTTGATACTTCTAGATATAGCTGGACTTCCTGTGGCCTGGATGACTGAGAATCAACACAGACAATACTGTATGTTTTATATGTAATTTGGTGACAGGCTTTACAAGCTCTCAACTAAACACACCATGAGCTTGGTTTAAGTGAAACTGAGCAAAAATAATTAAAAAAAAATCCAGAATACTGAGAATTAGATCCGCCTAGTGATATACATTCATTTCATCAATCACATTCACATTCTTCATTTAACATAAATCAACAACACGGGACATATTTTTTGAAATGTATCTTTAATCTGCTTCTTAAGACCTTGCATCTTCTACAAAGTTAATTCACGAAAAGGTTTTTGAGAGTTGGAAATGCCACAAAACACTAAATTCAACGAAGAAGCACACATTCAGGATAAGAGAGTAAGACAGCAGCTCTTTTACCAAGGCATGTGGACAGGTAGTTGGGCAAGAAAGAAAAATTGTAATTGAACAGACAATTTGCCTTGCTCTATCCCTGTGCTCTGTGAGAGCAGACTGACTCTACTTCCCAAGAGGACTCCTCTTCTTGATCACATGCTCCATATCAGTGTGTTCGGATGTGTCTAATTTGATGTTGTACTTAGCCAGGATCTTCATGATGGGCCTAATCTTCAGCCACCACTCGGTCTTTGGGATGCGGTGCCTGCAGCAGACAGAGGGATCAGTCAAAGTCACTGTTCACCATCACACTTGTTACTTGTAGTGCAGTATGTCCTATGGAAAACATGTATCTTACTCAAAATCTGTGTCTCCCTTCAGTTCAGCAAGTGGCTGGAAGGTGAGCGCCCTCTTCCTCATGCCCAGCACACAGGCAGAGTCTGGTGTGTTAGCGAAGATACGGCCTGAAGGACAAAGGAAGTGAAACAGCTCGGTTAACACCAAGCAGCAACCTCCGAGGTCTGAAAAGTGAAGCCAACACAGAAGTACCAAAACTGCAGTTCTTCGAATGGCCGCTTTAGTCTGGCTCCAACAGTGAGTCAGTCCCCATAAACTTGATGTGCATTAATATGTAAGTAGGATTTACTTTTTGTTTTTTGTTTTTTACTTTTCTAGGTTTAGTAAATTTTAACTACTGTCTGGTAGTTTGATACATCATCATATTTCATTAGCCATAGTTCTGGTTATAATACAGGACATAATACTGCCTCTCAGCAGCACTACTTCTTCAAGGTAGACCGGACACTGCATTTACTCTCTATCGGAAAGTGACGAGACGTTCTGGCCAGCTCAGGGCTAGCTGGTTAGCATGCTAGCTTCAGTAGAAGAAAAGAAGTGATAGAAATAGAAGCAAAACAAGAGTTAACGTTGGCGTTGCTGTCCACTGTTGGAGGCACTGCTCTTGGCGAGTAAAGGAATGAAGTTTGATGTTGAACTCACAACATTTCTTGTAGACTGGTAAGTAAACAGCTCTGGATGCTAACGTTGGTTATGTAGCAATAGCAAAAACTTACATATAGTTCCTTTAAGTTTAGCATTAGTAGCATATGAAGGAAAGTGAGCGCAAAATTTAGGTACAGTTGATAAACGCAGATACATTCCAGCACTGCCTGTTGGTATTATTATATAACATCCCAATGTGCAGCAGGAGAATTTGATTTTATCAACATACCATGCCTATAGCACTCCTTGAGTTTCTCAGTCAGCCACAGGACAGACTTGGCTCCCATTTTTGTGCCAAAGTTTCTGTCGAAGGGCGTTGGAGTGCCGCCCTGTAGACGAAAGACACATTTGTCAGCAATCACGTTTTAATGTAGAAAGCAGAAAAAGGAGAAAATCAGTCACTTTTTATTTGGAGGTGTTTCTACACAGACCTGCTGCATGTGCCCCAGAACATTCTTACGGCAGTCGAAGATACCTTTGCCCTCCTCTGAGTACAGGTTGAAGATGAAGTCGGTGGTGTAGTTGGAATTAGAGTTCTCGTTCCTATTGCAGAACGAACAGTGACAGATTATTCTACTGTTATCAGGACGGATATGAAGTTTTTCACAGCAGACATTTTGACTCATCACAGCAGTTAAAGAACAGGTGTTACTAATAACATTAATCAATGGCTCTGTTCTGTTCAAGTATCCCGGTAAGACAGTGACCCAAGACTCTGAGGCAGCTTGATGGAATTCAGCCATCGTTCATTTTATAATTTACAGCTGTGCTTGTCAGTGAAAATAACGTACCGATAGTAGATAATCAAGTAGTTGTGTCCTGTAGATACAGAATGTGTTAAAATCCCCCACGAGAGGTTATCTGTTTTTACATGGTGAAAAGGGCAAATTCTGAATTCATTATTTATGGGTTACGAAGTAAATGTTTGCCATTCCTACTTGTTAATTAGTCTCTGCTTAATAAATAAATGATTAAATGTTACCGGCAACATGTGTGTGTTAACTGGTTTTAATACTGTCCACTCCGTATCACTAAGTATTTACCCAGATGATGGGTATTTAAAAATTATTTATTTTTACAAAGGAGCAGTAACTACAGAAACAGTGAAGTTGATATAGAAATAAAATATATAAATGGTAAAACCTCACTTTTATGTGTTTTTTATTATTAATTACTGTTAAAAAAGCCTCACAAAATTAATAATTAATATATTAATTTGCTCCATTTGGAAAAGGAAACACAGTATCCACACATAAAATATGTTCTTGTTTTTTCTTAGCTCTCATACATTTGAACTAATTGTTTAGTAAGTACACTTTGAGCGTCTATATAAAGATGCTCCTTTCTACCTTCATTATGATTTAAGATTTAGCTATTGTGTTATTTATGTGGTTTAAAAAAAAAAAAAAACTCATTGATCTTGAACCATCAAAATATAATATAAAAACAAACTATTCCAGGAAACAGGTAAAATCTCACCAGCTAGCGTTAACCAGCCAGAGTACAGTTGGTGCAGTTTGTTTTTTGTACCTCTGTGTTTTAGTTCCTATGATGTTTTTTTGTTCTGGTCTTAACTCAGCTTTGACCACATATGTAATGACAGTGTAGCTCAATTCACATCAGCTGCCCTTCTGGGTCACACGTGAACAAAACCCACCTGAGGATCAAACCTCTCTTCACTGTTGTCTTCATCTTCGCCAGAAGATGCTCTACATTCACCTGTAGACCAAATCCACAATTCAAACACCCGCAACACGTCACTCCCCAAGCCACAGAAACGTTAAAAGCTGAAACCTGGTGACTGGAGAGGAAAACCAAAGAATCCAGCCGCCCACTGTCCATCAGTGGTTTTCTCCTCCAGTCAAGAGTTTTTGATCCTATGCACCCGTCACTACGACTTTAACATTGTCATTAAAATTATGACTTAAAATTTGAAAAAGTGGACAAGCGGGTCCCGTTCTCGCAGGATTGGCTCACCTCCAGGTCTTTAATGTTGAATTTGTCCTCAAAGATGTAGGCAGCGTCAGCCCCGGCAGCCAGACCAGCCATGGTGGCCAGGTAGCCGCAGTAACCACCCATAGTCTCAACGATGAACACGCGGCGTTTAGTTCCTGCTGCAGACTGCTTGATCCTGTCACAGGTCTGCAGAGGAATATACTAGACAGGTTTAGCTCCTGATTGTTATATACATGTACGTGTGTGTGTGTGTGTGTGTGTTACAGCACTGACCGCGGTGATGGTGTTGAGGGCCGTGTCAGCGCCGATGCTGAAGTCGGAGCCAGGGACGTTGTTGGAGACGGTGGCGGGGATAACCACCATGGGAATGCACATCTCCTCATATTTCTCCCTGGCCTGAACCAGCTCCAGGCCTCCCACGTAGGCCTGCAACGGGGCACAAGGTGAAGATTCATTTGTTTGTGTCATATCACTTGTGAATTCATCACTGAGGCTGAGAGAAACATTTACACATGACTTCTGGTTTCATAGGAGAAGAATGGCTGTCCTGTTTTTACCTCAAATCCACCGATGATCACCAAAGCGTGGATGTTGAACTTGGCGATGTTCTGGCTGATTTCCTCCAGTATTTTAGCCGGCAGAGTTCTTTATTAAACAGAGACAAATAACGCCGTGAAGAGCTTGTAGTCTAATGACAGGTTTTTCTTTTCAATAAAGCAAAACAATAAGGATTTTTAGCTGATGTTTGATACCTCTTGGTGCCCAACATTGAGCCTCCCTTTCCAGTCCAACCACTAACTGCAGTCCAGGTGATGGGCTCAACCTGCAGTGGAAGAAACCATTAAAAACATACACCATTCACCATTAGTACTAATACCTGAAATATTGTGCCTGTTACAATAACTTGTCATAGTAATATTACAGTTATCAGTTGTGTTTTTATCATGTTTTTGGCCCCATTCATCAGTTTCAGTTTGATACATAGCAAGCTAAAGGCTAATTCAGTCTAGTCTAAACATTTACACATTATACATTGTTCTTGGATTCCTTGGCTCAGGATGACAAAACATATATTTTTTACAATTCATTCTCCAAATTTCATCAAATCTTAACAAAAGGGGGAAATGTGCAGCCACCTGTCCATGAGCCAGACCGTCAAAGCCGTCATGGACAGCCAACATGTTGTGACCCTGGATGAGGCCCATCCTGACTGCTGCACGGACTGCAGCGTTCATACCAGCACAGGGGGCGCCGATGTTCATGACGGCCACATTGATGTTACTCTAGCAGCAAGAGAAAGAGATTGTTGGACAAGAAGGTGTTGGTGTAAATATATATATATTTCGTTGTCTTAGTACGTGTACTCTGTGCAATGACAATAAAGTTGAATCTAATCTAATCTAATAACTCATTGGTTTGTTACAAAATGGATTGTCCTCACCTTAACATCTGGGGGGTTGATGTGAGCCAGAAGTTTGTATGTGTTCCAGTTGTTCTCGAAACTCCTGCAAATCATAAATACAGCGTGCTGGTTGCTCTGCGCTAAATTAAAATCAATCTTTTTCTTTTTAAAAATCTCAATGGTGATATCATGATCCCCTCCAGACATGTTTGAAGATTTTTTTTTTTTAATTCTTTGAATGCTTTGATATCTATTTGATTGAAAAATAGTTCAGTTACCTCTTTAAAACTTCAATAAACCTGCATCTACTCCCTCTCCAGAATCTTAAATACGCAAATATTATCAATTTCAAAACTTGAACAACTGGACAAATGATGTCTCCTACTTCACCAAAGTGTCCATTGTTAGTATATGTGCACTAGAGATTTCAAGTTACCACATCACCTTTCTGTTAGTTGTACACTGAACCATAATTAGCTTCCACATGAGTTAAATACAGCTTTAACAGAAGAAGTTTCTAATCTTTTCTAACCTTTAAAAATTCCCCCCTCCAGCAGATGAATGTGTTAACAGCCTTTTAGTGTCAAACATCATTCTGAACAATGAAGGCCAAACATTTGAGTGAAGTAAAAATGTGCAGAACACAATTTTAGTTGTAGGGGGGACTTCAACTTTTAGGTTGCACACTGCAATTTATTAATTTAATACAAAAAACATGATAAAAGTCTAATCATAATAATAATAATAATTTGATTGACACTGTCGTGGATCCTTGGTGCATCATGTTACACTCAAACACAATGTTTGCTGGATCAGTTGAATTGTTCATTCCTATCATACTAATCTTAAGAGGAAAATACGTACTTTCCTCTGAGCTTGATAGCATCCTCGAATCTGCCCTCAGCCATGGCTGCAGTCACGTCTTTGGTCTGTCAAGGAAAGAGAGAGACAGAGAGTGTGAGAGGGAGAAAGATGGAGAAAGATGGAGAAATCCCTTCCTGTAATGTCAGGAACAAAGAAGAGCAAAACACGAAGAAAGTACAGAAAGTGAAATCTTCACACCAGGTTGAAAAATATTTGGACGCACCACTTGCACACACTCCATGAGCGGCAGTCTGACCGCCTGGTTCCCGGACAAGCTGACCACACAGGCAGGAGTGTCTGGAGTGGCCTCCAGCAGCGCCATCACGGCCTCCACTCCCATCCTGCTGCCCTGGACGACACACACACACACACACACACACACACACACACACACACACACACACACACACACACACACACACACACACACACACACACACACACACACACACACACACACACACACACACACACAGTCAGATCATCAGGCGTGTGTGAGGAGACGCAGAGTCAGAAATGTAGGCTGTTCTTTACAGCATCTATCGCTCACCAGGACTCTGTCGAAGGCGGAGGGTGTGCCGCCTCTCTGTACGTGTCCTAGAGTAGTGGTGCGAGTGTCGAAGCCGAGCCTGTCAGTCACCAGCTAAGGAACAGCAAAGCAATCTGTCAGTATGTGATATTGTCTGTGGTACTTGTAGTGTTGTCTCTCACTGATATCATGAGGAAGTGCTTGCCTTTTTAATCTGTTCAGATGTAATCGGTTTGCCTTCTCTGGACATCGCACCCTCAGCTACAATGATCACATTCAGACGAGAACCTCGGGCCCTTTGCTGAAAGAATAATCAAAGGAAATAAAAAAATGCGGTTGTGCATTCTGACTGACATGTGTACAGAGATGTTGTTGGCAGGCTTCTCCATCTGCAGATAAAGACACACATACGTCTGTCAGCCTCCTGCACAAGTGGTCCTCCCAGCCCTCATCTGGTGGCATCTCAGGAATGAACACCCAGTCGGCGCCACAGGCCAGAGCCGTCACCAGGGCCAGGTACCTGCAGCCAAGATAAAACCCATGTACCAGCTGTATCTGTAGATGATTCAGGCTTACGTCTGGAAAAAGGTACAGTTTAAACCTTTCTGACAAACTTCTCTGTTGGACCATGGACTTGCCCACCTGCAGTTAACAAAGCTGATTTAATTTCCGCCCATAATAACCAGGTATCCCTGGAGCTTCTGGCACTCACTGAGATCTGGATCAATCCTGAAACCACTGCTACCCCGAATGTGCTCTCTACTAACTACACATTCGCCCACACTTCCTGTCTTTTGTTTCACTGTTTACATCCCGGAGCTGCTGTCCATCCCGCCACCGCTGTTTCATTCTGCCACAACCTCAGCAACTTGTCTCCCACCCGCTTTTCCTCCATGGTCACCTACGCTCTGCCCCCAATTAGCACATTTTCCTCATGATGCCACAGCATCTCTGGATAACCTGTATCCTCTATCCACTAAACCTGCCTCACCCATAGCAGACTGACACCATCCAAAAGCCGCGTACTGGTCTGCTGAGAGAAAATGGCATAAAATCAGCGACCCCGCTGACCTCAAGGGTTATCAGTCACTCCTATCCTCCCTCTCCTGCAGCATCAGTGCTGCCAAAACAACTTTTTACCTTGATAACATCAGCAGGACGACAGACATTCTGAAACAATTTTTCCACCTTCAAAACTTTAGTCCTCCGCCACCACATGCAAATCTCTCAGCCAATATCTTTGCTTCCTTCTTTACTGAAAGTTGTAAATTCTCTGAACCTGTCAGAGACAACCAGTTTCCCACATCGCTCTCATGTCCTTCTCAGTAATTCACCACCTCCCTCACTCAACCCTCTGGCTCAGTAAAAGGCTCAGAACAAAGTGTAACATGTAGTGGTCCTACCACGTCCTTCCCAGCCTCCCCAGGTTGAGGACATGTTCTCTGACAGGTAGCTGCCCTACTACATGTGCACTAGACCCCATTCCCACAAACATCCTCCAAGCCATATCTCCCACCATTGTGCCAGTAATAACGCATGTGATAAATGCTTCACTGCATTCAAACAGGCTCGGATAACTCCCCAGGCACCACATTCAAACAGGCTTGGGTAACTGCTCTGCTCCTCACTTGACCCTGCTCAAGTGGAGAACTTTCGCCCGGGCTCACTACTTCCATTTGTATCTAAGTGTATAGAAAGGGCAGTTTTCAAGCAGAATTTCGTCTCATGGAAAAACCTCCTTCATCCAAATCAGTCAGACTTTAAGAACGGCCACTCCACTGAAACTGAAACAGCTCTAGTGTCTGTGACAGAAGCCCTAAGGGCGGCTAGAGCTGCAGCTCAGTCCTCAGTTCTTGCTGGACCTATCAGCAGCCTTTGATACGGTGATCCACTGCTATCTGTATTCATATCGGCATCTCGGGCAATGTGCTTTCTTGATTTAAATCCTATGTTAAGGGGTGCTCCTTCAGTGCGTCATGGTGGATATGTCATCCAAGACAAAATCACCTCTTCATCTCTTCATCTCTTACCCCAACCAAGGTCACGAGAAACCTGGGTGCCATGTTTGATGATCAGCTATCCTTCTCTTACCATGTTGCATCTGTCTCCTGGTCATGTTGCTTTGCTCTATACAACATAAGTCAGGCCTTACCTGACTCATACGACTCTCAACTCCTGATCCAAGCCATGGTTATCTCTCACCTCAACTGCTGCAATGCCATCCTAGCAGGCCTCCCTTCATGCACAGTGAAACCCTTACAGTCCAGACTGTTCTCCTTTGTGGCTCCCCAGTGGTGGAACAATCTACCAAATGCTGTCATAGCAGGGGCATCTCCATCAAGACTCATCTCTCGTCTAACTAGCTTAACTAGCGCTTACTATCCACTTTCAGTGCACTTCTTTACGTGACCTCCTTGCACTTATTGAATAGATAGTGCTAACGCCAAAGTCTTCTGCAGCACTGAAGCTTTAGTATTGTTCCTCACTTATACGTCACTTTGGATAAAGATTTCTGACAAATAAGTAAATGCAAATGTAAATGGAATTTTCTGAAATTAAAAAAATGCATGGAGACATTATGTAAATCAGTGAATTAGTATGATATTATTCATTAAAAGGAACTTTTTAAAAATGTTTTTAAAAAAGTTTCTCTGACTTTTTTTGCCTGTACTGTCACGGCAAGTGAACAATGCAAATAACAATTACTTTTATTTGATACATGCTGAAATAATCACTAGTGATCTGATTTTGTTTGGCATTTTATGATCAAATACATATCGTAGCATGGATAATAGTACAATAGGCAATCACATTGTATGTTAATTACATACACACACAGATTTGTCCCCCTCGGTACACAACACACACACAAATATACCAAACACACCAGGTACTGACCCACAGTGTCTGCCCATCACTTCCAGGATGAACGTCCTCTGGTGGCTGTGGATGAACATATTTTACAGGTAAGAAAGTAGGGTAATAAGTTTGCCCTGCAAAAATATCCATTTCATGATACACATTTAAACATCTGTGTATTCTGGGTGTACACTCTCATACAGACTATACCTTTCTAAATCCATGAAGCAAACTGCTTCAGTGAGACTGTATCTGGCCTGATGCTGCATCGTGTTAGTTTGCATCAGAAATGTGACGCATTGTTTCACACTCTAATGTTTTTCTACCTGTCTTCTGTTCTTTTCTGTTGCTACGATCCCACCTGAACTAATATGTAATTTCTCCATCACTAAGCACATGGTGGGGGTGGGTTGAGTGTGTGTGTGTGTGTGTGTGTGTGTGTGTAGGGGGGTGCACAGTGATGTCTGACCTCTGTGCTGTTGTGGTGATGGCATCCACCACCTCGATGATGCGGTGCAGGGCGGAGTCAGTGCCGATGGTCATGTCAGTGCCACAGAAGTCATTGTCGATGGAGCCGACCATGCCGACAATGTTCAGGTGGGAAGATTTCTTGGCTTCTGCATCTGTAATCCTTCCTACAGACGATTTGAAAATAGATGTTTTATTGGTTAATGAAAATAAATTAAATGTATAATACCTACAATTAGTTTTATAGTTGTTCTGTCCTTAAAACATTTCTTCTTCACATAGAAGTTTTTTTTCTCTTTTCCTCTTCTTTTCTGTTCTCAGAGGCATTATTCATGGCAGAAATGAGCTGTGGCCCCCCACTGACCGCAGTAATTTGGTTAAATACAAATTCATTTCATGGTATTTATTATATACATTTTGAAACAGAGCCTGTACAAGGCAGGTTATAATTCAGGATCCACTTCAGAGCTGTCATCTGCTTAGTGGAGCAATTAATCAAATCCCTTGTTTGGTAACGAGGTATGTTTTATTCACCTCATCTTGAAGTTTCTTTTGGGGAGTTTTTCATTATCAAATTCGAGGGTCTAAGGACAGAGGGTGCCTGTACAGATTGTAAAGCCCCTTGGGGCAAATTCTTAAAGTGTGATATTAGGCTGTATAAATAAATCTGACTTCTTCATAATCCTTAAGATTTCAGCTTTCCAGGGGTTTGATTACAACTCGCCCATTTTCTGTACTTACGAATACTTACCTGACTTCTCTGGAGATTCTCTACTGCACTATATGTCTTGTATTTGGCGTCTTCACGTTTTGTTGACTGTGTAAAGTAGATCCACACTAAGGCACCGCAAGCCTCTTTACCGCATTACGGCATATCACAAAGCACATGTGCAAAAAAAATTAAAAATAACGGAACGACTCAACCAAACATTTTGTGTCCCTAGCTGCTTCCTAGACAGAACGGTTACAAGGAGAGAGACACAAACACACACACCGCTCTCTAATTATAGTAATAGGATTCTGGCGGCAGCAAAAACTCATTAGCAGCTGCTTTGTCAGAAATGCAACAGAAGGGCAAGTGTATTATCTGTTTACAGTGCAGCCAAACAAACTAATGTGGTATATGTACAGGTAGGTAATAAGAAAAAGAAGGAAATAAGAAAACTCTTCCACTAATGATGAAATCTACTAGATAGAGAGCTAGTGTTGATAATTACAGTAATAGTATCAAAAATGGGGTGTGAGTTAATGAACATCTGAAGGATTATTCTAAGGATTATAACTAGAGGTTGACCTGACCTTCACTCTTGTGATATCAGTAACAGCAATGTGGTTAAGGTCAGGCAACCAATTCACACTCACTATTGATAGCACACGGGAAACAAACAGTATTAAAGTCTGACATTTTGTTGCTCCAATCCATCTTTAAGTGACGGACTAGAAAAGAAACTCAGGCAGACATTTTGACGGACACAGTTGTGCAGACACAGCACTATGTTTTTTCTCTTTACCAGCTTTGACCAGGTCAACCAGCAGTCCGCTCCACTCAGTCCTGAACTGGTTGGCTCCGGTCAGACTACCGTCACCTCCGATCACACACAGGTTGGTGATGCCCAGCTTCACCAGGTTGAGGGCAGCCTTCATACGACCCTCCCTCTCTCTGAAGTCCTT
Source organism: Seriola aureovittata (assembly GCF_021018895.1). Lineage (NCBI taxonomy): Eukaryota > Metazoa > Chordata > Actinopteri > Carangiformes > Carangidae > Seriola > Seriola aureovittata. The sequence continues at coordinate 4,755,109 of NC_079372.1, read as the reverse complement.
GCAGCGGGCACTGCCGATAACTGTACCTCCCTAACATGTGAAGAGAAGAAGCTGTTTTTATCACAGTTACTCATACACCAAGATTATCTGGCTGTGGAGGAAGAAAAATGTAACATTTAACCCCACAATGTTTTCAATAGAAGTTCTCCAATAGCCTGTTACCCCTTAAATACAAATCTCTACGGAGAAATGGGCATCAGGGCAGCTTTATGACACACATTAAGGTGCCTTGAAGGCTCATCACGGGGGGTTGCATCATGTTGAATAGGCACTGTAAAGATGATATCCTAGGATGGCCCATGCCCACTCCATTGCTCACTTTCACACACTTCATGAATCTAAGCATGTCATGTCTTCTCCACTGCCAGGTCGCTTAATTTAGACAACAGAGATGACAACGATGTTATTGCACCGCCATCATCCCTCGGTCACAGGACCAGGTCAGCCATTTAATATCATCACTCAGAAAACAGTCTCTCATGTTATCAGAGCTCATGGAGACCTGGAGGAAACTCTTTACTCCCAGTGGGGTAAGTGCCGGAAAGGCTAAAGGGTCAGTTTACCCAAATTATGAAAAAGTAGATGGGAGAGGGGACTGGGAATGTTGAAAAATAAAATAAAAGATGGGGAGATTTGTAATTATGCTTTTATATTGTAACAGTAAAGAAATTAAAACTATATTCATGGCTAAGCAGCAGTGAAGTTAAGTGAAAAATCTATTTGTTTATAATTTGGGTGAGCTGACCCTTTAATGACACAGGTCTGTCACATTTGAACATTTATCTAGATTTCAGTTTATCACTGTCTGTCTACATGGAAAAAAAAAAAAGAAAAGCGTGGCTAATGTGTATAAGTTGCGTTGTGTTGGTCTGTGCTTTGTTTACTGCACTTCACTCACCAGCTGAAGCATCATGGACACACTCTCCCACGTGGCCGGGCGAATGTTATCCCCTCCATCCACCAGGCCCTGGTATCCCTGCAGGACACGATAACATACACTGTGGTACAGATACAGTTACGCCTGATGGACTGGTTTAAATAAAGGTGTAACTTTGATAATATACGGACTCCTTCAGAAGTTTAAGAATTTATTTGTGATATTACGACACATCTGTGTAATGCGGCCTGTTCGCAGCCCTTACCTCGTGAACAAAGTAGACTTTGGCTCCGGTGTAAAGACCAACTCTGACTGTGGCTCTCACAGCGGCGTTCATACCTGACACACACCAATGACATGATGATGTTAATAACACACACATGATAATATTATCACGGCACATGTTGTGGATTATGTGTATAAGTACATCTGGTTGCTTTCTCACAATCCATTTTGTTTGCTTTAGCACAGTTATGGTCACAGACTCTCTCTCCACCTCCCCACACTCGTATCTGAGTTCGACTCATTTGCCGAAAAAAGAGACAAAACGATTAAAAAAGTCAAAGATGAATTCCACCGATAACATTTTCTTTTTCAAATTTTCAATAGATATATCGCGATAATATCATTAACGTGAATTCTTAAGGCCACGATAATCGATTAAAATGATATGAAATTAAAACTGATATCATCACTAATCACATGACAGTGTCAGATCCTACATAACACTTCCTGTCACAAGACTTACACCCATCTTGACCTTTAAGTGACCTATACATTGGAATCAGATGAGACAAAAATACCCTCAGGGAAAGGAGCTGAGGTTATGGGACTGTACGTCTTGTGTAGCATCTCGCCCTTAGCTGTCTGGCACACGAAAGGCCACGGTGTACGTTTGTGTTGTGGTAGGCTGGCAGATCTTGCAGCTCTTGTTTCAACAGACAGCAGCTGTGGATGGTGGGCGTTTCTCTCCTCCATACCAGAAAAAGGTCACAGCCACTAAAATTAGCCCCAAAGGTGAAATAAGGGAATGCACGAGGGGGACAAGGGGCAAATAAAACCTACACAAAGAGTCAGAGCCAGGTTTGGAGGGAAAGATGGAACAGCAATATGAATATGAGACATCGCCGAGTTGAGCTTCAAGTAGAGCTGACGGATTAATTGTCTATAGAAGCTGAACGTCAAATTATTAAATATAATTATCAACTGTCAAACTAGTCTGGAAAGAAAAACGTGTTTGAATTGTTATCTCAAAGAACTCTTAGATGAAGCTTGATTTGTACAGTTTCTTATCTTAATCGACTACACATTTTAGCCAACCGTGGGAGTTTATGGGCTTTGCCTGTCATTTATAAGGACATTAGGCAACTGCTCACGACTTCAAATAGGATTCAGACTCGTCATCCCCCGGCAGCTGGCCTTCGACTCTGCTACTCTTACATCTTGGAAAAATGTTGCATGCGCTTACTTAGGATGTCACGCAGTCAGAGCATTAACATGATACTTTATAAGTAGAGAGACCAGTGTTTCTACAGCTGGTTGGATCCAGTGTCGTTGTTGTGCTCAGACACATCAGCAGGGAAGATGCTTTTCCCCATTTTGCTGATTTTATGTTTTAACAGTTCAAACGTAAAGCAGAGATTGAAATTGTGCAGCCTCATCCTCTGCTTACCTTGGGCGTCTCCTCCTGACGTCAGCACGGCAATGGACCGTCCAAGCCCCATCTTTGTGGGGTCCGCGGTTGGATGGACATTCTGGGACATGTTGCCAGAGGAACCAGGCGGACAGGTTGGCGTGATGAAGGGAAAAGGAAAAGGAAAAGGAGAAAGACGAGAGGGCGGCTGCTCTTCCTTCACTCTCTACTTCTCAGGGGAGGCACGAGTGAAGGCGCAGGCTTTATAGACTACTGTTCCTAATCCTGCCCCGCGCCCCCTCCCGCTGACACCCTCCACCACGCACTCAACTCTACTAAATATACATCAGGTTCTGTAACCACCTGCAGTGGACAGTTACAAGCAGGGAAACACAATGCATGTGGCTCTAATGTGACAGGAAACAGTTTGAATCTGCTTCACATTAGTTGTTTCCAGCAAAGCAGCAAAATAATGGAAAAGGATTTTGAAAGAAAAATGGTCACTTCTTTGGTTCATTGTGTCACTTCTGCACATGAAATTAGCAGAAACTCAAAAGTTTCTGAAAGATGAATGAAGAATCCTGAACTCAAACGATGAGTCGATTGATCGATTAGTCAATCAACAAAACTGATCATTTATTAATCAAGTCATTTTCTCTTCTTCTTGCTTCTCTTTCTTTCATTTCATTGTGAATTGAATACCTTTCGCTATTTAATCAACAGTTTGTAACACAACATGAGCTCACTGAATTCATCTCTTTGGTCTCAGGTCGTTATGTTTGACATTTAATCGCCGATTCAGCAGCAGGGTGTGTTTCACATGTAGAGCACTGTATGTAATGCGCTTCCAGAAAAAGGCGTGGACTCTACATCTGGCCCAGAGAAAATCTGACGAATGCAAGACAATATGGTATATCTTGTGTCATGCAGTAAAGATATATATACATATACAGATATATACATTTGACTATTAATTTCACAAAGTCATAGTGAAAAATAAAAACACTTATTACACTCTAAAGTTCTGAGAGCTCACGATAACAGTCAAATTGCTTGTTTAGTCCAAAGGTTCAATATACTTTGATAGATAAGATAGAATTTGATTAATTTGATCTGATATTTGAGGGGTTTGAACCAGCAAATATTTGGTTTTTCCCTCATAAATGACTTAAACATTTACATGATTATCACAAACCTTGATAGTTGATTTTCTGTTGATTGACTGCGTAACTGTTTCAGCACTCAACCTGACCTTCAGTCACGAGCGTGCTCCAACAACACTGAATCTTTTCCCAAAACACCACCAATAAATATCATGTCTTCTAATCCCGCCTGCCTGGTAAACATCCATATCTTTCAAACTAGTGTTTGACTCAGGGTTTCTGCAATAAAATTTCTCAAACACTTTTACATGTAATTTGGGAGTGTAAACTTGTCTACCTGTTTTGGGAAAAAGTACAGGAACACATAAGGAAGTGGGTCGGCTTGATGATACCTGTGTCGTCAAGACTGTGACTATTGGAGGACCAAACAGAACTGACCAATATATCAAAATAATTTTACAGTGATATAGGTAGGGGTCATCACAGCTGCCTGAGTGATCCTCAGATCATGGAAAACTTGTTTGTTAAAATCAATGATGAAGGTGAAAACTGAAAGAGGCCTTGGGACGTGTTTTTTGCTCATAGTATGAGTGAGACACTGTGATCTGGTTATATTACTTTAATTGCCATATGTTTGTTTCGGATTTAAGTATGTCTGTGTACCATGGGATTTGGAATATCTCATAATTAAAGATGATAATACTGTCTGTGTATATTGAAATACGTTAATAAAAAAAGAGTACTGGCCCGATGTGTAAAATTGGTGAAGAACCCCTTGTCAACAGTTTCAAGAGCTGAAAGGAAAATCACAGATATCTTGCCAGTAACATATATACATTTATTATAAACACTGTACATTATGAATTTTAATCGTTTTCAATCCACAACAAGATTCTGGTTTTTAAAAAATTGCAAATAACTAATAACAATGTTCCTAATCTACGTGCGTGCTGTAGCTATAACACTGATGAAGTCTAGTGTCTTCATTGACCTTTTACAACATTTACTTTTCCCACATTTAGGTTTGGATTCATGTCATAAACATAATATGTAAGAGCTGTGCATCTACATTATGGACAAAGATGAGTGCCTTCAGTATAAAAGATGCCTCATTTAACACATATAACCTCTATTTTTTTGTTTTAGAAAGCATCTATTAAAAAGTAAAATCATAAACATTTGTAAGACAAACGGTTTGAAAAAAATGACACCAGTAGCGTTCTTTAGACCTGTGTTAAGGCTGGCAACAGCAGTGTTGGACAAACATCATCAGTTCCACTAGAGAAACTCTCAGTCATCAGTACAAGGGAGTAAGCTTATCCACTCTGGACTTTCACAGTAAAAACAAATACTGTACTTGTAGTGCAAATCATCTCTCCTGCAGTGGAGAGCTGTGTGGAGAGGAAGGACCAGAGGGGAGATCGAAGCCAATTGGAACAAATCTCTGGAAAAACAAAAGGAAAAGTTGGATTTGTATTAACTTGTGTATGTGTGTATATGTACAGAGAATATCTACGTATATGTTTTAAGTGCCATGTGCCGTTCAGGATGTCATCGTTACACTAACTGTGACAACTTGTAGGGCTGTGATACTGCACCGTGTTGCATCATATTGTGTCCAGAATTAAAAGGAAAAATTAAACCTTTTGGAAAATATGTTTATTTCCTAAATATACTAAAGCCTGCAGGCAGTTAGCTTAGCTTAGCAGACTTGGGGAAACAATTAGCCTGTCTCTGTCCAAAGGTAACAAAATGTGTCTACCAACAACTCTAAAACTCACTGGTTAACATGCATTGTTTGCTGAGTCTATGTAAAAACAACAAGTTATGTTACCTTCAGACAGAGATAGGCCAGCTGTTTCCCCCTGTCTCCAGTCTTTAGGGTTGGTGTGTGTGTTTCAACAAAAACTTAGTTCCTTTTATGATCACATGACATTTCTTCTAGCACCACACTCACCACACTCTAATGGTTGGGCTGCAATTAGAGCAGATTGTCGCCATTTTAATGTCTTCTGTTCAATCCTTTTGTGTTTTGGTTTGTCATTCAAGCTGTAGATTCTAGGGAGCACAAGGCTTCAGACATTTGTTCTTTGTTTCTAATTCTTTTGTTTTTTGTAACTTATAATAAATAACTGGAAAACTTTTGACCGGTAGTGTGTGTGTATATATATATATATATATATATATATACACACACACACACACACACACACACACACACACACACACACACACACACACACACACACACACACTACCGGTCAAAAGTTTTAGAACATACTAATTTTTCCAGTTATTTATTGCAATTCAAGTCGTGCAAGTCCAATGAATAGCTTGAAATGGTACAAAAGTAAGTACTGAACAGCCAGAGGTTAAAAAAAAAGGTTTGGTTACCCAAAACTGAAAAATAATGTACATTTCAGAATTATACAAAAAGGCCTTTTTCAGGGAACACGAAGTGGGTGAACAATTTAAAGCTGTTCTGCAGCAATGAAGGTTGAATCAGCAGGATCAGCTGGATATATATATATATATATATATATATGCTGTTTTGTATTTAGACAAAACAAGCAGTTTGAACATATTTTGCTCTGGTAACTAATTCTACATTTTTCCTATTGTTTAATAAAAAATAACTGATGGATTAATCATTTCATCAAGGTGATCATTACAGTCATCGATTTAAAGTAAAATACTACACTTAGCACCGTACTTCATTGCACACTGTCAGCGGTGTACTCACAGAGGACTCTTCGAAGTGCAGGATGGAGGCCAGCGGGTTTCCACAGCGAGGCCGCAGTGGGAGAAACCCGGAAGCAGACGGGACAGACACCGAGGTGTAGTTGGCCACCTCCTCGTCCATACGCAGCTCCTCCAGAGGAGGCAGACGCTTACGCAGCAACGCAACTGCAGGACTCAGACCACAACTCCGCTGAACAATGATGTCTGTGAGAGAAAGAGTCACACTTTTAACAGGCGTCACAGTGGAAATTCAAGCTAATGTTCACAAACTGCATGGTGAAATTAATGCAAAATATTTTACACTGTCTCTTAAAGATTAAAAAACAATGAGAAGACTAATATCTTATTGGTACAAATGTAAGACAACCATGATTATAAGATGACCCCCCCCTCTATTATCCAACAGCGGTTTATGCTGCTGGTAAAGTTTCCCCAACATACCGTCCGTTCAAGAATAAGACTGTGTTCATCCTTGAACCCTTTATGTAGGAAGAGGAAACACTGGCTGTGTCTGAAATCACTCACTACTCCCTACAAAGTCCACTATATAGTCAGTTCACCAATTCGTAGTGCTGTACGGATGTATAGTGACAGTTATTATACCCTATATAGTGGACTCATAGTATCCCACAATGCATCATGTAAGTATACAACCGATGGTCAGTAACCAAGCAATATATACCATCATGCATTGTGCTTGCACTGAGAGACAGAAAAACAGTGCAGCCAAAATTACCTGAGTGTCTGGAAGTGTTTTTTCATTTTACGGATGAGCTCACTGTATAGTCCTCTACACTGAACTCCCTGGATAGTGAGGAGGGAGGGGGGAACGCGTGAGTGGTTTCAGACACAACCACTGTGAAATAACTGCAAGGAAACCGCTAGCTTGGCAATATTAAGGCAGCCAACAACCCGTAATACCAACTCTCTGTAGGACCCAGTAAGCTATATATTCAAAAATAAAATGTGATGTATCTGAATATCTGTGTAATACTGTCTTATATTCAGGTTAGTGCAGAATAATGAGGACTGTGAGGATTTTCTGTTTAATCCTGTCGGACAGTGCTCATTATGTGAATGTGATACGTCAGTGTTACCTCTGTGCAGACTCTGAACAGGAGGGTTGATCTGACCGCTCGGTTCTGACACAGATGACATCTCTTCTTGTACTGGCTGCACCGTTCTCTGTTCTGATGAAACTGGACCATGCTGATCCTGATCACAAGAGCTCTCCTGCTTCTCAAAACGTGGAGCTCTGAGCAGCTTTTTGCCCGTTGAGAAAAAAATGACCGACTCTCTTTGCGGTGCCTGAAAGAACGGCTGCTCTCCCGCAACCGTCCGCTCCTGCTCCTCATCCTTGCTGATGTTAGCTCTGCTCTCTAACTTTTCTTCACAGCGGGATTTGGTCTGGAGAAGTGAGGGAGGAAACAAAACAACTACATAAACAACTTAATTCAATATGGATGTGTGTCTGGTGGCACGTTTTGGATTTCTTACACTTGAGGCTTGAACTGGGAGCTGCTCTGCTTGTGTCTCAGGATCTTTGTCTGTCACGTCTGTGTTCTGCTCGTCCTCTTGATCCTCAAATAATCTCTGGACGACCTCCTGCTAATAAACGAAAAAGCCATATGAATTGCGATCCGGTATGTTCCTTTTTGGTTAGAATATATGCTGTGATGGGAGCGGTAAAAAGCTTAGGATCAAAAGTATCTATCGTACATGCTCTTTGTTCTGAAGTGCATTTTATTGTAGTAAAATGGTGTGGCATCATCGCAGCCTACTTTTAAAATCTGCGATCTTCTATTCCAAGTGCTGAATTTAGTAGAAAAATGTATTTGTTGATCTTCAACATCCAAAATATCTTAATTATATATATATAAAATAATAAAAATAGGCCTCAAATGTCCTGCCAATATCTCAGTCATCCATCCTCCATCAAAACCTATGTCAAAAACCTCGTAATTGAGAAGGGTCATCATTTACAATAGCAGATTATCTAAGATGTGAAATCCAAATTTTTACTAAGAATGACATCACTAAAAAGGTCCAGAGACAGAAAACTCCTTTTTAAGCCTTTTCAGACACACAGGGAGAAATACAGCACTTTATGTCCTATTATTTACTCCCAGGAAACAAATGTGGCTCCAACATTTCTGTCCCACTAACCAGTTGTTACAGTGAGGACGTGATGTGAAACAGATCCAGTATGCTGCTTTTAAAACATTGCTGTTTGTTGAGAAAACCTCATATTTACATTTTTGAAATTCTGCTTCCATTCAATTTATCTCAATTGAAAATGAAGAAGTGGAGACTTCTTGATTTTATTGAAAGACCCTTCAAGGTGAGTTTTTACTCTGACTCTGCCTCAAGTTTCTATTTTTAGTTTTCTCATAATACAGTATTTCTGTAAAGCACAGGTTTGTGTAAATTCCCTCTATACACATTATAAAATTTAAATCATTTTCCGCCCCTACCTCCTGGTGCGGCTGAAGGTTGGTTTTGCTCTTCAGCCCGGGAGTGGCAGCGTACGGTGTCGACAGATGCCATTTCTGAAAACAGCAACATCATGAGATAAAGAAGTGACTGTAGGAAACACAACATGCCAAGCAGAGAGAATATGAGCGTACAGTACATGTATACTGACCATAGAAGACATGGGCTGATGTCTGGTGTCGCGGACTCTCTGCGGAGTCCATTTCTTCAGTGGAGTCTCTCTGAGCGCTAGTGCTGAGGATAAAACAGCCGAGTCACATCAGGATGAAAGGACAAAGAGATAAGGATGCATTAGGTTTTTATAAGATAACAAGAACGACATTGCTGCATCTTACCCACTGGTCCACTGGTCGCCTCTGCATGATTTTTCCTAACCGGCACTCTCTGAGCCTGTGAAAGGAAGCAACACAGAAAATGAAACTGCGTATTTGCGTTTCAGAAGCAGAGCAGTAATCTAGAAAGGAAAAAAGCTACAATAAATAGAATAAGAAGGAAGAATAGCAGAAGTGAAAACACATGTAATGTGTTCATACTGTGTAGACTGAAGTGCCTCTGCCTGACGGACACACAGACTTTCGGGGCGTGGCACTTGCGAGCCCTCCAGCCTTCACCCCCTCGTTCTGGAGGATACTTTGCAGTGCAGCGGGGTCCGGGGAGAACGGCACCAACTTTGCTGATCCCATAGGAAGAGCACAAAGAGCACAGATTCATCGGATATGCAAAGACCAAACTCAGTGATACTGAATTTTACTGTTTTTACTGTTTACTGTTTGATATTGAACTTTTCATCTCAGTAACAAGTGATATAAGTAATACTGAAGACTGTTCAGTTCAGTTGTTCTGCAGCTGCAGCCAGCAACCAGTTAGCTTCACATTAAGACTGGAGTCAGAGTCAGAAACAGGGGAAGCAGTTAGCCAGCTGGCTCTGTTCAAAGATCACATTGGCCTACCAGCACCTCTAAAGCTCACTATTTCATTCGTTGTCTCTGCTTTGTTTAATCCAGACACTTTTTAAAACTCTTTGTTACCTCTGGACAGCGCCAGGCTAGTTGTCACGCTGTTTCCAGTCGTTATGCTAAGCTAAATTAACCAGCTGCTAGTCAAACATTTACCATACAGACATGAGCGTTGTATCAATCCTCTCATGTAGCTCTCAGCAAGAAGGATAATAAGTTTATTTTCCAGAAATGCAGAACTAGTCCCTTAATTGAATAATTACCTGCAACCCTCTAAGTAAACATGAAGATGTACCACGACATCAACAAAATGAGAATGAAGTCTTCTGCTAACCTGTGGTGGGCCCAGCTTTTTGTCGACTCTTCATGACAGACACCCGCTGGGGCTGCAAACAAGAGAATCACCAGCAGGCACAGAGATGATTATTGGACTCATGTTAAACACTGAAATCACTGTTCAGACAAAAATAAACATTAAAAACCCAACACCTCAATAACAACCCTGTCAGTAAGAGGTACAGGGACCAAAAGACAAAAAAAGGCAGTAAATGACGATTATGAAACAGGCTCACCAGATAATTGTACGGTTTAGACTGTGGAGATGCAGATCCCAGATCTGTGGTGCTGACTCCCTCGTTCCGCAGGATACTGAGCAAAGCTGCATGGTTGGGCTGGAAGTTCTCCCCTTTGTCTGAAATACATAAGAAATCAACCTCAGAACCACTGACGGCTACTGTTCACAAGGAGGAATGTAGTCAACAAGTCACAACTTAGAAAAGAGAGCAGGCAATCGTGGAAATGCTAACATTTCTAGCTATCAAATTAACAATAAATTAAGATTGTGTTATTGGCCTGGCCTTTGAAGAGATGCTGTTACAGCAATATAACAACTGGATAAAGTCCAGTTAGTGCAGATTAAAACAATAAAACATTCAAAATTACTGTATGCTCGATTTACTGCCAAATATAAACGAATGCATCTACACAGCTACAAACGTTAAGATGCAGATAAATTCACAGAAAAGCAATGTCAAGTCAACAAGAAGCCTAACTTACCAGTTGAACCCTTTGAAAAATGAACCTGTGAGGTCAGCTCTGTGTTCTGGCTGATGTGCAAGGTCTTGGTCGGATCTTTGAGACTGAGCAGGTTCATGTTTTCCAAAAAGGTCTCTGCACTAAGAGCAGTCTGTGCAGAAGAAGGAGCACTGTCCTGCAGAGTGTTGTTAGGAATGGCTGACAGAGGACTGGACAAAGTGGCTGAAGTCTTAAAAATGTTGGGAAGCCCAGACTTCGCCAACAGGTTGGATATATTTTCTGTAGCCTTTCGATGAGACTTGTGTGTTGAGTCCACGTGGCTGTTTAACACAGCTTGATGTTTGGAAGGTTTTGAATTTATGGTTTGGGTCTTAAGACGAGGATTGCATACATTTTTTTCAGGTTGGACAGCATCAGCGCCAGTCTGTGATTGTGGCACAGTTAGGGGCAGTTGATTTTCGCTGGTCGTTCTTGAACTCTTAGGCTGAGACAGGTTAAACGGCACAGGCCTGGTGCATGGCTTTTTCTTCTTAGCTTTCCCCTGTAGTAAAATGATAAAGTGTTAAGAAAATAACAATCCCCTCATTAAACGAAAACATTTAAATCTACACGACAGGAAGGAGGCACTTACAGCCAGAGGTTTCTCCTCCCATCTACAGTGGGACTGACTGAAGCTGGAAGGAGTCTGAAGATGAAGAGACTTTGCAAGCACCGGTAGCCTGCTTACACCTGGTCGCACAGGTGCCTTTCTGCCTATTTCTGAGATTCCTGGATCTTTGTTCTCACTTTCTTGTTTAGAAAGGTGAGATGCAGACACAAGTTTGGAAGGCTTTGAGTCTGCTGGCATTTTGTTATGATCATTCTTCATTCTGTGTGGGAAAAAAACACAGCCAGTTGCAAAATAGTAAAGTGACTACAGTCACTGAGCACTTTGTTAGGAACACCTGCTTATTCATGCAAATATAGGTCAGGAGCTTCAGTTAATGTTCACAAAAATATGATCTTGGAGACTTTGACTGTGGCACAATTGTTGGTGCCACACGGGCTGGTTTGATAAAGTATGTGCATCCGTTTATCACCACAGCTTTTTATCTTCTAATGGCTACTTCCAGCGTGATGATGCAAGATGTCACTAAGCAAAAGCTGTCTCACACTGGTTCAGTGTCATTCAGTGTCCTCCTCAGTCACCAGATCTGAATCCAGTAGAACAGCTTTGGGATGTGGTAGGAAAGGAGATTGGCAGCACTAATGTGCAGCTACCCAGTATTACTATGGTGTTCCCTAATAAAGTGCTTGGTGAGTATAGAGTTGGGTGTTGTCTGTTTGTTTTTTGATACTAGTGCTGTTATAATATATGAGTTCCAGTAACACTACCAAAGCAATTTTTTGTTACTTTACTTTGACAACAAGACACAAGACCACAGACTACAGACTGAACACAATCTACAACAAAAGATTTAAATCAGTAACAAATGATCAAAAAAATAGGTAAACTAGATTACAAATCTGACCCAACTTTGGTGCCTGACAGTCTTTGATACTTGGTACCACAGATACATTTCTGTTGGTTCCAAAAAGGTATTCAGTGCCCAGACCAAAAGTCAAGCAGAGAAGAAAACTGAAGATGTGTCTCATACTTTATAAACTGGCTTACCTCATAAAGTCACTGCAAATTTTGTTCCGACTTTGCTGACGAAGGACTGCAGAGGAATCCATAGTGATGACAGGAGGAGATAGTGGGTGGTGAAGGTGTAGAGAAGAACTAGAGAAACAAGGAATAGAAAAAAAGAAATGAAAGTTGAGTAGCCAAGAGGGAAACACCATACAGACTACCAGCAAAGTGACGACAAAGACGGACAGAACACATAAACCACTAAGCTGCAAAAACAAAAATAACAGACACCAAAGATAGTAAGCAACAACAACAAGCAAGTGGATGAAACTAGGGCTCCGTGAAGCGAAATCTCACCATCAACGACACTGTGAACTATAATCAGGCAATAAATAACGGAATATATTTGCCTAATTAATAGAGCACATAAATGGTAGTAACCAAGCTTGCGCAGAGTAAAAACCAAAGTGTTGACTAGAAACATTACCAAGAGAAATTAGCTTTAACTCGAGTGAAAGGATAAATTTAAGTCTTTTACACTTAGCACATGCTACGTACACATGCAAAGCCGTTTACTACATAGTTTACATACTTTCAATATACAAAGTAGCCACTGTTACTTCGTCCCGGGCATACGATAAAGTCTCTCTGATACAATTAATTCCAAATGTTTTGGTTTTCCAGGCGTTTTGTGCAGATTTAAAGATCCCTTGTTGCTACCTTTCACATCGCGGAGGGCTGTCAACTTCCTGGACTCGCAGCAGTTTGTAAAAAGCGGGCTTCGCCATTGGTCGCAATAGGAAGCCGTGCTAACCAATGACTGCGCAGACTTTAGTCATGACAATTTCTCTAACCAATGAGAAACGGATTTTCATAAACAGCTCCATGGTAACGACGCGAAAGTAGTTTTACCACGTGACTGCCTTTTGCCGCGGCCTCCCCCCATCTGCGTGCAAGTAGAATAGAATAGAATAGAATAGAATAGAATAGGATAAAATAAAATAGAATAGAATAAAACTACATTGGCTACCAGAGTGGAAAATGTATATTAATCAGGCTAAACAAACGTATTGTAATGTTACAATTGCTGATAGATTTGGAGACATTTGTTCTGACACTTCTGGGGCTAGTGAAGCTATTTAGCTTTGTCACCACTTAATTACAATGACTCCTTTAACTAATTTCCTCGACTTGCTCAAAAACCTGAGACATTGGCGATTCAAGGGGCTGGAACCAAACTGCTGTAGGCTAGTCGGTAGTTTTATTTATTTTTACGTAATCCAAAAGACTCAAATTAACAATATAATTAACGCAAAATAACGAAAACTGACTGCTAACACCAGTTTGGAACTGATAACTAGCTAAATAAGCTAAAGCTTACGCCAATTTCATTGTTCCTGACAGACAGACCTAAAAGTAAAGAAAAGAGTGAAACCTTGTTTGCAAATGATAACGTATTATCATAGTGATAATATAACCTACCTTACGTCCAGTCACTCAGGTCTGTAGAAAAATCAGTCATATTTAGCAGTAACAGTTACTTGTAAATCCTATACTATCACCAGTCTGTGAAGGCCGCACTGGTGAGGGACCTGTACCTTTCTTGAGTACATGCTAGTAGCCTATATTATTCTGCTGTACACTTCTACTCCACTGTATTTATTTGACAACTTTAGTTACTAGTCATTTTGCATATGTTTCTTTGAGATTTTACAGACAAAACATATGATTATATAATTATTATGAACAAGACCAACCAAGAATGTACATAGTCAAAATTAGCTCTGCTTCTAGCAACTTCAACGTTAATGCAACAGTAGTAATATCTTATTGATATAACATAATTTAATAACGTAAAAGTGTAATAATTAAGGGTTGCAATAAATAATTTTTTTTTTCATCATCAGTTATTTTGACAACTACTTTCTTGAATAGCTACTTGTTTGGTCTATAAATGATTTAATATACAATGAAATAAAACTGAAAAGCAGCAAATCCTCACACTGGAGAGGTACAAGTTAGAGAATGTTGGGGTGTTTTTATGTGGAAAAACTAAAATATTGATAATTCATTTTATGTCAACTGACGTATTAATTAATCAACTAATTATTCCAGATGTAATAATAGATAGATAGATAGATAGATACTTTATTTATCCCCTAGGGATTAACATAGTTTGAAAGGGAGGTTCTGAGTACATTGCAGGATTCTAACTTGTAATGGGGTATTTTCATTATGTAGTATTTGTACTCAAACTCCTAGCAGGATCAGATCATGTAGTAAACAATAGGACACTCCCACTCTGTCAGTGACTGAGTACATCCAGCAGGTGTCGCTGCCAGCAGAATGGTAAAGCCCCATGCCTGCCTGACAGCAGCAACACTGTGTGGGTGTCTGCCTGTCACCCAGGGGCCCATGTCAACAGCAGAGGGAAGAAGAAGAGACGTAGAAGAAGTAACGCTGTTGCAGAAATGGATCTGCGATCTGAGCTGCTCAAGTCCATTTGGTACGGCTTCACAGCCCTGGATCTGGAGAAGAGCGGTAAGGTGTCCAAGTCTCAGCTGAAGGTGAGTGGTGGGTCCTCTACCTGGAAGATGGGACTTAAGTAAAGTTTTTTTGCCTGAGAATTCAGTCACTATTTTACTCTACTGCCTCGTTTCCTACCTCAATTCACGCTCCATCACGTGGACTCGCTATGAGGAAGATGAGTTATGAATTATTATTGAAGTGCTCAGCGAACTAAATGTCACAAATTCATTAATCTTTGTCATGTTTGATTCTGTACTCCAGGAAATACGGGTGTGCACAGTCTTATCATCCTCAATATTTCCTGTGTGAACAGTTTTTTAAAACTACATTCTGTTTAACAAGGAACAAATTTGTTCCCTATATTTCGAGTAAAATGCTTTCACTGCTGAAAGAGGGCACAATATGCACCTCTGTCTGGCAAGAGCACCAGAGTAACAGTTTGCTCTCAGTCTGTATATGAATGGGAGCCCTCATCTCCAAGCTGTGCTTACTCTGGGCCTCGACGTACCAGCATGTAGTGCAAAGGGTCCTCTGGCACTGGACCTGCCCAGAGAACAGCCTGTTGAATAGAGTATGTTCACAACATGAGCCTGTGTACGTCAAAAGAACATTGTTACAGTGAGAGCAAGGACAAAGTGGAAACATGTTGGGGATTGTTGTCTCTTGCCACAGGCCTGTATTCTTGTTGCTCTCATCATTATGTCACTTAGTCTTGGTGTGGATCAGACTCCATTTCGAGCCACCTCCACGTTCCTGCGATGTGTTGCCTGCCGTTCCTGGCTCACAGCGAGTCAGCCTCATGACTAGGCTTATCCCCCTCATGCATGCAGCCTCTGTACAGGCACCATGTTCTTAAGACGCGCTCGCAGCAGTTTGCATGTCGTGGCCTCAGAACTGACAGATGTTGTAGTGTACTGGAGACCAGAGAGAGGATGTGGTTATGGCTCAACACACGGAGACAGATAGTCAGATAACATGCAATATATACGTGAGGACGCTGTACGCTCAAGTACAAAAGTAAAAGCTAGAACTTGAGTTTTATTTAGATAGAATCCCCTTTGAAACACAGTTACACCTTTCACTGATTGCATACAGTATATGGTGTTATTTATAGTTTATAATGTAATCTGACTTTCTACCGTGTCTTATGAATATTTGATTTTCATCTTTGTTTTAACGCCCGTTATTCATTTTTTCTTTTCTCATGTGTTTTCACATTTTTCAAGCTTTTCTATATTTTTGAACACACGTCTTGTCTTCACACTGTCTTGTTAGTCATTCACCTGTGAAACACTTTGAGCCGCACTAACCTGTGTAAAAGGTGTTGTACAATTGACTGACTTTAAATATGGTATCTGAAAATGTTCACCATGCAGTTTCTATTACCGTATCTTGCTGACTCCAGTCAACTTTTTTTTTTTTTGCAAACATTATTATTAGAAAAATATGATGCCACAGAAATGAATTTTGAGTTTGTTTGCAACTGTCCACTACAAATACAGAAGGTTATTTAGCTTTGGCCGTAGTGTAACATCACATTCATGTCATTATGGCTGATTTGATTCATCTGTGTTCTACATATGGATTTAGAATATCACTGCTACAGTTTTAAATATGTTTGTGCTGTACATTGTGATTTCTCAGGTATTGTCCCACAACCTGTGCACAGTCCTCTCTATCCCTCATGACCCAGTTGCTTTGGAGGAGCACTTTAGGGATGATGATGATGGCCCAGTTTCCAGTCAGGGTTATATGCCTTATCTCAACAAATACATCCTGGATAAGGTGATAAAAACACAACTACATGCTCTTTTGGTTTCATCAAACTAATGCTCTGAAGTCAATGAGGCTGCTAAAGTTTTGTTTCAGTCTCTACATTTTCTTGCTTGTAGGTTGTTGAAGGCTCTTTTAATAAGGAAAACGTAGATGAGCTCTGTTGGACTCTTACGGCGAAGAAAAACTACCAGACTGACAAAAACAGCAGCACTGTTCTTCCAGAGAAGGATGCTTTTCGGCTCTGGTGCCTTTTTAATTTTCTGTCTGAGGACAAATACCCTCTGGTGATGGTCCCTGATGAGGTGGGTTCAACTACACTATATTTAGACTTAGAGGACTTTCCTCGCACTAACTCACTACAGTTACAATCACAAAGCATATTTGATTTCTCATAAAAAGAATATATTTACTTGGAATATGAAGTAGTACTTGTTATTCAAGACACGATTAGACTGAAAAAAAAAGAATTCTGTTGTAAGATTACATAAACAAACAACTTTGTACATCTTGAAGTCAGAGTTGATCGTGGCTGCTTGTTTCTAAATTTAGCCACATGAATGTTTTAAGTTACTGTGATCTGTTGTTAAGACTGTAGTCGGCAATCTGGGACCTAAAAATGGTGTTGGATCATTTACAATCACTAAGTACACCCCAGCTGAAACCTTGTTTCTTGCCATCATGGAACACGGTGCTCTTTTTGTGCAGCAGTGTGGGCTTGTTTCTCACTTGCAAACTCTCGTTTTGGTTTCCTGTCAAGTGTTTTTCACAGACGCTGCCAAGAGAAAGCCCTAAATTTCAAGGGCAGAGTAGTTTCTATCATACTGGGTTGAAGAAAACATTATCCAGTTTTATTTTAGTATTTTGGCTTCACACGCTGACCACTGTACGAAAAACCTGTGGTGCAATATGTACCACAGTGTCATAAATACTGTTACTGAAGTAGGTTTAATTAAGAAAAAACATAAATAAAAGTTACTCTACAAAGGACAGCATTGTTGAATCTGACCTTTAATTCTCAGAGTCCTCTGATTTTATCAGTCAACAAACACTCTATTGTGAAAAGCTCCACAACTGTAGTAAAAGAAAAAAGAATCTATCTTCCTCCTTTTATGATAATGCAACAAACAGGTAGTTGAAATGAATCATATTAATTCTCACCTTCAAGACGTTTGGTTCCTTTTCCTCTTTAGGTGGAGTACCTCCTCAAGAAGGTCTGCATGGCTATGAGTATTGAGTTCAACTGTGTTGAATTGGAGGACTTCTTCTCCCAGGACTCAGTGCAGCAGAGTGGCATCACTGTTTGGGTTTTTCTGCAGATGATGAACACAGGAAAGCTAACCAAAGGAATTGATAAAAGCATAGTCAGCATGGCTATAGAGGAAGTATATAGGGAGATAGTTGGTGATGTCCTCAAAGAGGTAGGAGAACCCTCCGCCACCACAAGTCTGTGTTTTGGTTTCCAACATGCTCCTCTCTTTGGTGGTGACAGTATGTGTGTGTTGCTTTGGGTGCATGCAGGGTTATCTGTGGAAAAAAGGCCAGCTAAGGAGAAACTGGAAGGAGCGCTGGTTCACCTTAAGGCCAAGCAACTTGTCCTACTACACCGGGGAGGACCGCAAGGAGTGCCAGGGCAACATAGCTCTGGATGGGAACTGCTGCGTGGAGGTAAGCAGCTGGAGATGATCGTCTTGCAAAGCTAAACACTTAACACTGGAAGGACCTGTGGCTTTTAATAACAACGAATTCTCTGTCAGTTTGTCCAGGAAAGAAATACATGCTGCTTATTTACTTTGTTTTGTAGCGGTTCCCAACCTGGGGGCGGGGACTTCCCCAAGGTGTTGCAAGATGAAGCAGAAAGGTTCACAAGATGGTTCACAGATTTTTTTTTTTAATATTCGCTGGTTTCTCCTGTGAATTAAAACATTAAAATGAAACACAGCCTGTACACATGCAATGTCATGAGGAGCCACAAGAGTCTGTATAATAATATACTTATACTTCTTTGGACCCCTCCCTTGACTAAGAGGAAATTTTATTGTGACATAAGCAACTTAAAGTGCACAAAGAATTTAACCAGTATTCCTGCCCATCTGTGTTTTCACCTTAAAGCTGTCACTGTCACTTTATATGACACATTTAATATTTGTGACACATTTTACTTTGACGTTGTGCTGCTCTCTGTTACAACGCAGGATAAGTGAAGAAGGGACAGGCTGTAGAATTACAACAAATGACGCATCAAAAAAGTAATAACACCTCCCTTCAGCAAAAGAGATAATAAAGAGAAAATACATAAATAACTCGCCCTTCTGTTTCTGAATACCCCTCCCTACTTATGATTTTCATACAGTCCACAAGTACAGTGTATGCTGTTTCACATTTAGGTGTCGTAACCAAAAAACGGTTGGGAACCAGCGGAGCAGTAGGAAACTGAGGGTTGTCTTTTTCAGATTCACAATCAGATTATACATTTCCTCATAAATCTCACAGAGCTGAAGATCCTCACTCTCATGAATGAGCCGCTCTGAATGTGAAGGCGAACAGAGCTGAAGTAGAGCGATTGTTCCTCGGCCTGTTTTGGTGTCTTCTGATGTGAACACTGAGTCAATTATTAGCCCATCAATGCTACATGGTACCAAACTGAGCACATTTACAAAAAAGCATCTGGTCAAGTTCTGCCTTTTTCCAGCAAGAGCACTACACATTGCACCATGTGTTACTCCACAGCAAAACAAACAATCATTCTAAAATCATGCTTTATTATAGGAAGTAGACGATGATCAAATATTGTTTGGTCGTTCAAAATGGATCAAAAACGTCCTTTTCCCAGTGAGTTCACTGTTTCTTTTTTCTCCTCACCACTGTTTATTACAGAAATGGTCACAGCAAATGTAAAAAAGAAAAATCAGTGTATGATGAAGGGATATTTATTGTTGTTGAACAGGTGCTCCCAGACCGAGATGGGAAGAGGTGCATGTTTTGTCTTAAAACCCTCTCCAAGACTTATGAAATGAGCGCCTCAGACACCAAACAGAGACAGGAGTGGACTACAGGTCAGAGGAGACTGGTATTGACCACTGATCAATCTCAAAAGATTAATTTTGATATCAACAGATTAAACAATGTCTTCTCCACAGCCATTCAAACAGCTATCAGGCTGCACGTGGAGGGGAAAACGTCCCTCCATAAAGATCTGAAGCTGAAGCGGCGCGAACAGCGTGACCAGCGGGAGAAGAGACGGCAGGCCAAGGAGGAGGAGCTGCAGAGGCTGCGGGCCCTGCAGGAGGAACGGGAGCGTAAGCTGGCGGAGCTGGAGCTCCTGAAGGAGGCGCAGAAGCAGGCTCAGGCCCTCCTGGAGCAGGACGAGCAGAGGAGGCGCCAGCAGCATGAGCAGCTCCAGCAGGCCCTGGAGGTCCAGCTGCGAGAGGCTGAAGAGGTGAGTGTGGAGGCAAAGAAGGAACAAAAGAGTTTGAATCCAGAAGCAGAAACATGCAACCGTTCATCCCTTCGCTTCTTGCCGTGTGTGTCAAGGCCCGGGTCAGTATGCAGGCAGAGATGGCTCTGAAAGAGGAGGAAGCAGAGAGGCAGAGGAAGAGGATCCAGGAGCTGGAGGAGATGCAGAAGCGTTTGGAGGAGGCGCTGCAGCAGGAGATCAAAGCCAGGCTGGATGAGGAGGCCTTCCGCTACGCTCAAGCAGGGTAGAGTGAAGCCACTTATCTCCACCCAGGACACAAATAGACATCTACGAACATTTCACAGCATGATAAGAAAGTTATTTGTTTGCAAATAATGATGTGTAAGCTATAAGTAGGGAGGCTCTTGTGTGTGCAGACAGCTCAGCTGCTGAAAGGAGTTCATGTTGCATTATGTTCCTGAGGAAGTTGAGTTGCCAGCAAAGGAAGTTGTTAAATGTTGCCACCAGTCAGACCTGACGTGTTGCAGTTTTTGCCTCTCTCAAAATTTTCAAGTTAGATTTTTCTGACAAATTGATGACGTTAATCTGGAAACACCTTACCCTGTGCATCTTTTCTCTAATGCCTGAAATGCTCTATAAAGATCTTAAACAGCTTGGTATCTATCTTTTCATGTTCTCTGTTGTGTCCAGGTTACTGGCTGAGGAGGAGGAGAAGATGAAGGCACTGATGTCCCTGCAGGAAGAACAGGAGGAGTACATCCTAAAGACACAGCGGGAGAAGCAGGAGCTGAAGCAGGAAATGGAGGCCAAGTCTCGAGCCTTGGATGAGGCGCAGAGGCAGCTGGAGGAGGTTCGTGCCAACCGGCACAGGGTTGACCAGGATGTCGTGGTAAGAACCAAAAATCTCACTGACTGCACAGTAAAATAAGGAGAACTACATTTAACTGAATACAAGTTATTTATGTCTTAGTGGAAATGGAAACTTGTTGCTTGTTGTAGATCCTGAGTGATGTGTGAATAAAACATTAAGACAATAATATCCTTCTGTTTTCATTTAAAGCCGCTACTGTATTACTGTTATTTATTCAGTTAACTTGATTTTTGTCATGTGGGTTCACTTTTATTTAACTGTGTATGATCCAGTTCTGTTTTAAAAACCTTTTTTACAATATGTAGTTACAGACAAGACACATTACAATATGCAGCGTAACACAGACATTAATGAGACAAAACCCAAAGCTATCGTGTCCTGTCGTACAAAACAGTTCACCGGTTTCAAATTCCAAGCAGAACCACGGTTATCGACAAGTTCTGTTATGGGGTTAGTCCGTCCTTTTAGGACTTTGTCTGATTTATTCCATCTACTATTTAAATGTTATAGCATCACAGGCACAGGATGGACTGTTCTTTCATATCAAAGAACTTTGTAACTTCAATACGAAAAGTTACTTATTTTCTAACATTTACTTTAAGTTGGTTGCAAAGCCCGAGCTGTGATTTTTATTTACAAACCAGTCGTGATGTTTCAGCATCAGTTTGTTTATTTATCAGTAGCTGCTACTTGTTGACACACAGGACTTAACGAGGAGCTCTTTTTCTCCGACAGGCTGCGCAGAGGAAGCTTCGCCAAGCGAGCACCAACGTCAAACACTGGAACGTCCAGATGAACAGACTGATGCGACCAATCGGACCAGGCGGTACGTGTCTCACCTGCAGCACGAGATGGTGCATTATGACACATGACAAACATGGATTTAAAGATTTTTTTTTTCACCTTTCAGTCAGTGTATCACACCGAAAGAAGGTCATGCTCTTGACAGCTGTATGATAATAAAACCTAATACTGTGTGGATAAAGAATACTTATTTTTGTTTTATGTTGCTGTCAACATTTGAATTATTTTCCATGAATGAGCTGAAGGTGACTAAATGTCAGTGTAAAATGCCATCACTGGGGTTGGGTTGACATTTAACATTGATTCATGTAAAGATTAGTTCACGACCTCTTTCTTAGAGACTGATTATTCTACTCTTTGTCTCTTTCTCATTAGAGACAAAATAAAGTATTTTTATATTTCATACCCCTTTAGATATAAATTAAATATAAACTTGATTCTTTATCTTTTGACCAATCCATCTGTCCACAGACGTAGCTCTGATTTCATTTGTCTGCTGTACACATGGACTTTTTTTTCTGAAGTATTTTGTCGTTACTTTCCTTGTTTTCAGAGAAGAGACCGTCGTTAGGAAGCTCTTTCTCGTCCTTCCAGATCCCGACGCAGAGAGATCCCGGGCTGCGTCTCAGAAGGAGATCAGGATCAGAGGATCAGGATGAGGAGAGCAAAGAAAACGTTGAAAACAGAGCTGGGTGTGATTTAGAAAAACGCCACTCCCATGCCTCTAATGGAGACATGGACATCCCCTAAAAAACGTGAACCAGAGAGGCTGACCAGGTCAGGGCCAGAGGCGACCGTCTAATATGTGAAAACAGTGGGACATCAACACCTAAAACTGAATTTACAGTACTACCACTTCTTGTTAAATGTTGATTTTACTGACCTCATTTCACAGACAGCAATAGCTTAAAACATGTTAGTGAGAAGTTGCGTTTGCAGGATTCATTGCTAAACTAATGCTTTGACTGCAACCTGTGTGAGGCCGCCTCTGGACATAAACGATACCTCAGTGCAAAGAGAGTGAGCTGTAAGAGAAGCTGAAAGTACAAGGTTAGTCCATGTTTAAAGAGTAATAGCTACATGCATAAAGGAAGCTCATTTATTTAGCTCTGTAATATAGGGAGAACGATTTTTCAATTTCACATATATTTTGTGTCGTGTGGTGCAGCTTGACTTTTTGGTGAGAAAAGTTGGTTCAGTGTTAGAGTTTACTTCAATTTCAGTCTAAAAGTATCACTGCACACAAACAGGAAAGAGAAAGAGAGAGAGAGAGAGAGGGAGGGAGGGGAAGAGAGAGACTCTCAGCGCGCTTCCTGTTTCTATTATCATTTAACATAAGTGTAAATAAAAGAGTGAATTAATGCCATAACCAGATTTCTTCTGTTTTCTTTACTGTGTGTTAACTTACATGCAACTTTCACTAAAATCTGAAGTGATACTTTTACACTATGAATGTGATGATTTCAATAAGCTTTTGTTAACTAAATAGACGTGTTATAAAACAGCTGTGACATAAATTCCAGAGACCCCAGTGGAAGAAGTTGAAGCCAACAGCGCTGAAGTTGCAAACCGCACGTCCGCTTTAGTTTGAATTTGAGTCTACCTCCTTTATTCAAAGTGGAAATGTGTCATCACTGACTAATACGATGCCTCCCACTGATGAAAAATTGGCTCACACGAGTGAACAGAGACATCACCTGACAAACTGCACAAACTACACGTAGGCTGGAGAGATGTTTATCGTCCGCAACTGTTTTAAAAAGTCCCACCGTGCTCTTTCTGATCTTTCAGTATTAACAAACTTTTTTGAGTTGGTTTTTTGGTCTACTTTAAATTTTCGTCAGCATGACACAGCATCACTTTCCTTTACAATAACTCATATGAAGTAAGTTTCTTAAAGTTTCAAAGTTTCAATATCAAAGAGAAACACAAGTATTAACCAATAGATAAATAAAGAGTATTAATAGACCATCATGTGTTGCAAAGAGACATTTTATACTTATTTTCTAGATAAAGTATATGGCTGATTTTAGCTACGAAAACATTTGACTTTTGTTTCTTTTTAAAATTATATCACCGTAACAGAATTACAAAACATATAGTTTTTAACTTTCTCGTTTCTTAAGGAAATTATATTTCTGGTGTAGCAGCACTTATAAATTCATGTAATTATGCATGCAGATGTTTTCTTTGTAAATTAATTAATTTAATGTAAATATCATGGCCAGATCAACCTGCTGCTGAAACTACAGTAACCCCCCCTGTCCAGTGAATGGATTATTTCTATTTACACAGAAATGTATTTAGCAGCAGGAAATAATAAAAGTCTTAAACCTGCAGGTCCTCAAGATCAGGTCTTGATACAGTGGTTTAATATTGACTGCCAAGCTAACTTACAATTAAACATATTGTTATGCTGCACAGTGACCCTGAGTCTCAGTATTTGAAATTTAGCTACAATGAAATTAGATTAATAAAAACTGCTTCTCCAACATGTTGCGAAAACCATGCAACCCCCCTCTATCCGACTAGTTCAGGCAATTCTATTGTATTCATACAGCCAAAATTACAAATATTTACTAATATTTTTTTCCCATATTTTTTTCTCTAATTGATGTAGGCTATCTTTTCTATTTCTATTTCAAATATGGTTGATAGCACAAAAAGCTTTGTCGTATCAGAGCACTCAAGTAAAATGCCCATGTAGCAGATTAGAAAAAACAGGAAAAATCTCCAAATAGTAATGTATGTTTGTATGGCGGGTCTGAGATGTTATAAATGTAAAGTTCTTGTCAAGTGACTAATGTGTTTAAAATAGTTGGTCATCGTGATTGAAGCTTAATCTCAGGTTTTTTTTTTATTGTTGAAATGTATAATCTAATATTCATTATATGCATAAGTTGATATCGTACACTCTGGGATCTCTTCCTTCATGGTGGCAGTAGATGTCGGTAGCGCAGTAATTCTTTTGCAGTTTAAGACCAGAGTAAGATGGATGTCTACCTTTGGGTATAACGAAGACCTAAACACAGTGGGAGATATACAGTCAGTGGCCATTTTATTAGGTACACTTGTACAGCTTAATTCAATTAGTTAATTAGAGTTAGTTCTGCCATAAAGTCTACTTGTATGTTTGTTGACTATAATGTTCAGTTTTTGTTCACACATGTTTTTTTATGTGTTCTTGTATAGTACCAGTGATATAGTGTAATGTTCTGTAATATTGTAAAATCTCTTCACATAGTAATAACATTAAGATGAGAAGAGGGGGCTGATATATGCTGAGATTTCAGCTTGTGCAGACTTAAACACGTGTTATTGATTAATATTATAAATTAATAACCAGTAGAGATGAAGGTGTTTACTTGTGAAAAAAAAAGGGGAAGGGGAGACACTGAGGCTGCATACAAGGCCAGATTTTTGTGCTACTCCACTGTACTGTATATTTATTGTGTCAGTCTTAGGCCTTGAACGTCAGAATCAGAATCAGCTTTACTGGCCCAATATGTTTATTTGCACGTACAAAGAATGTGACTGGTTTCTTGGTGTACTCACACACAGTACCAATAACAATGTTCAGGAAGATACTCATGGACATACAGCAAACACAAGGACAACAAATCTGAACAGAGATAAGTAAATGACTGATGCACAAGCCAGTGGTTGAAAAATAGATGCATGCATAGAGTTAGGTAAAAGATAATAAAAGGATAGTGTGTACAAGCAAGCAGGAGAAAAATAGATGCATTTAGCAACAACAAATGCACAACATACAATGTATCTGTAATCTGTACATACAGTATATACATGACTATTACTTTAAGTAAAAAAGAATAAAAGTGGTACAAGAAAAATACTGAGGGTTAATGTAAGTAAAAAGTTATTTACAGTAGGTCGATATACTGGTATTTTATATATATAAATATATATATATATATATGTATAGCAAAATACCAATAATACTTGTCATTGCACTATGTGAAAAAACAAGAAAAACAACAGGGCAAAATAAAAGAGACCTTGACTCCTCAGTCAGAGAACTGTGTGCAGGTTCCTGTGAATTTTGTGTGTGTTGTGGTCGGGGGGGGGGGCGCTGTGTCCTGGCATGTGACGAGGAGGAGGAGAGGGGGCAGTGGAGCAAAGCAAAGCAAAGCAAAGCACAGCAAAGTAAAGCTAGCAGCAAGGATAGAGTCGGGGAGGGATTATCAGTTAACTATGCTTATCTGCATGTGATATGGTGGCCGACAAAAAGTGACCACACTGTCTTTCTGCTCTCTGGCGCTCAGCGATGTGTCAGCTCGGCCGCTACATGAAGGCCTGAATCGGTCTAAGTTTATGTTAGCAGTCTGGTGTTAGCTCCTGCCGCTAGCTCACTCCTGCTGCTGCTGCTGCTGCTGGTGACTTCACTCAACTTGTCAACAGCCGATCCGATCGATCCTGGACGGGACTCGGGACTGTTTTCGCTGCTTACTCGTTGTAGCCCGTTGGCAGTTTTCTGTAACGTAAAAATCTTCTGAACCAGCAGCACTATCGGGAGAGGTAAGCTAACTTGGCGAGCCAGCTAACGTTTATTGAAGGCACACACGGGAATGTGGGTCAGCCACGCTAACAGCTAGTGGTAGTCAACATCCAAGGTTAGTAGCTAACTAGCTGAGTTAGCTAGCCGTACCGCACTCTTCGACGGCCGACTGACAGGCTAACGCCACTCAGTTACACGTCTTATATCGTTTCCTCTGGCAGTAAAAAAGTTTGACGGAAGCCATTTAACTTAATTTCTCAAATGCTTGTGTCCAGTTGTAGTGACTGGTAAAATTCACAGTAATGTTAGGAGAGATTTAGGAGAACCAGTGTGACAGGTTGTCTCCTGGATGACAAGTCTTAACAGTCCTAACTCCAGGTGGATTTTTTTGGTTTCTCTTTTTCCTGAAATGTTGAGAGGACACAGTTTAGACTTCTTACCACTTTGGGCCATCTTGAAACGACAGTGTTCATTCTGAAAACAGTAATAAATGTCTAATAATAAGTAGTCTCTGTGGGTGTTTGTCAGGGCACGGCTACATTCACGGGCGGATTAATCCACTAGGGGGCCCCGGGGCAAAAATGTAACCCCCACCCCCAAAGCCCTCTCCCCCACCGCCTCCACTGGCGATCAACACTGCCCAGTGTGTACATAGTGCATGCACACTGTCCCCTTAAAGCACCCACCAAGTACACTGTGCACCCTACCATGGAGCTGAGGCAAACAATAATACAGATGTCTGCAAGCTGCAAAAGAGGCAAAGTTTACTTTTTAAGATAGTGGAGAACAGGCTGAAATGTTAAAGATACACTAATGGCAGACCAATACAGTGGTGTGGATGGGAATCTTGTGTTGTAGTAGGAATGTGGCTTTGTTTTCTGTCCAGGCCTGTGTTGTTGTTTTAAAGTTTGGTTTTAGCCTCACAGACACATATTCTGATTAGAGATTGGGTGGGTGATACATATATATTATAAATTGTTTGATTTATTTACCCATGAAGTCTCTTAAGATGAGTTGAGAGAGACCTGTCATTAAGTAAATTGTCACACAATCGTTAATTCACAACAATCACGTGAACACAACAAAACCTGAGAGACATGACAGAGAAAAAATGACTATTTAAAACAATTACATTCTCCAGAAACTTTTTTGAATGTGATGCCTGAATGCCTGATATGAAATCAGTGTTTCCAGGTGAAGTTTATCTTGTAATCTTTTTTCAAATCAATGAACAGACCTGCTTTTTTGCCTATATTGGATTTTTATATGATTTTGTGTAATGAAGTATGATTATACATTTGCTGTATCGGGCCAGTGACCTCTCTGTTGATATTGCAGTAAATGTACTACATTGTGATTATATATTGACATCAGAATATAAAATCACATTATACCATAATAGAGGATGTTATTCATATCCACCACCCAGATTAAAAAGATGTTTCAGGTTTGCCCTTGTTCAGGGCTCTTAATGGTGGGGGGCCCTTGCTTGTCTGTACAGCTTGCCTTATGGGTAATTCCAAGCATGGCTCTACTGCAAGTGTATATCATGTCATAAGCTTATTACCATCAAGGACATTCGCTGGTTCCTCAAACACAACCAGTAGTACTGGACAGACTTGGGAAAGGACACATAAATATACATAATGTCAAAGATTAGTAAATGTACTCATTTAAATTACAAGTGATAGACTAAACCTGACACTAAATAGCTGCACAAGATATGATTTTTTACCATTGTGCTTACATAAAAAACAGGGAAGCATTTTGGCTCTGCAACGTGTTATGACAAGCTTCATGCTCAGTTTGGCTGGAGACAGGTCACTGGAATCGGGTTGTTAACCACTCACATGCTGGTTTTAATAACAAGGTAGACGATGTGTGATTAAGAGGTGTTCATTGTTCTTAATATAATGCCCATGTTAAGTACACATTCTTAATTAAATATTGCTTGTTAAAAAAAAAAAAAAAATCTGTTCTTCAATAGTGGAGCTATGATGGCAACGTGACAGGAGGGGCACCGCTGAGTCAGCTTCAACAGGAACCATGGAAGGGTTTCAGCAAACTGCTACAAAGAAGCACGACGGGGTGAACGGCTACTGTGAGCCCAAATCCCCCCAGGACACCGCTGATGTCAGGTGGACGTCACCGGAGGGAGAGTCCGGGGGTTCGGACAGCTGTGGGGGGACGAGTGTGTCAGAGCTGACAGACCTGCAAGAGTTGAAGGCTAGGGAAAGTGAAGATGAGGAGGACAGGGACGAGAAGGAGGTGTTGCCTGTCTCTAAAGGCCTGAAAGGGGACCAGAAGAAGAAGAGAGAGAAAGAGGGTCTGGATAAGGAGGAGAACAATCACAGTAAGCAAAACAGCAGTGCAGCGTCCAGCTACACAGGTAAGACGTTTTAATGACTTGAACTGGAACATGACATTTAGATGGCAGATCATTCTTGAGCCTTCATCTTCATGAATTATTTTTATGCAGACCTGTCCCATACCTCGTCGCCTTCGTTGTCAGAGCAGCTGCGTCTTGGCCGCGAAGACAGTGCAGGGTCTGGGATCAGCGTGGAGTGTAAGGTCTGCGGGGACAAGGCCTCGGGCTTCCACTATGGCGTGCATGCCTGTGAAGGTTGCAAGGTAACACAGTTTGTGTATTACATCAGAACGGCTTAGTAAGACTATAAAGGGTGATACCAGTAGTTTTGTACATTGCAATATGAGTTGCTGAACTGGTTGTGCTGTTTCTTACTCAGGGCTTTTTCCGGCGAACCGTGCGCATGAAACTGGAATATGAGCGCTGCGAGCGTTCCTGCAAGATTCAGAAGAAGAATCGTAACAAGTGCCAATACTGTCGCTTCCAGAAGTGCCTGTCTTTGGGAATGTCCCATGATGGTGAGAGAGAAAGAATAAAGAAAGAAAGAAAGAACAAGATGAAAGCTTTTTCTTTTTTCTTTTTTTTTCTTTTCTTTCTTTTTTTTTTTTTTTTTTTTTACAAATCTAAGACTTGAATGAAAAAGTGATGAACTGACACGGGTTGGGCTTAGAAGAGTTTTATCAAACCTGAAGTGAGTAACAAATCTGCTCATTTATTTCAAATCCTTTCTAATCTCCTTTGCATAATTTGGTGCTGGAAGGTGAAAGGTAACACAGATTTTCAGGCATAGCACATGTTGTTGCACACTGTTAGTTGACGGTTAGTTCTTGAGTTTCAAGAATTTAATGAACATCAAGATTCACAAAAGCAAGCTACTCCTGGAACATCCACTCAAAATAAAACCAGCATGTGTCTGTATGTTTGCCTAGCGATCCGATATGGACGTATGCCTGAGGCGGAGAGGAAGAAGCTGGTGGCAGGCCTCCTTGCAGAGGAGCTGAACCTTGGCAAACCAGGAGGCTCTGACCTGAAGACCTTGGCCAAACAAGTGAACACAGCCTACCTGAAGAACCTCAGTATGACCAAGAAGAGGGCCCGCAGCATCCTGTCGGGCAAAACCAGCAGCACCTCGGTACATTCTCACTCTCTCACTCTAAAGTAATACATCATACATGATTGTTTTAGTCAGTCTAACTTAAAAGTCCCCGTTAATATATACTCCATTCTAACACTGTGATAATTCTGTGTACCTCACCCTTCAGAATGCAACAACTCTGGTTCTAAGTCTTCGCAGTTACAGATATTTGTTCAAGAGAACTGTATTGTTTTGTCCCCCTTTTAGCCATTTGTGATCTACGATGTAGACACACTCTGGAAAGCAGAAAGTGGTTTGGTGTGGAGCCAGTTACTTCCAGGTGCGCCCCTGACCAAGGAGATCGGGGTCCATGTGTTCTACCGCTGCCAGTGCACTACGGTGGAGACCGTGCGAGAGCTCACCGAGTTTGCCAAGTGCATTCCAGGGTTTGTAGACCTCTTCCTTAATGACCAGGTGAGTCACCGTCTCCTCAGTGTGCTGTACAGTAACTTCATTTGTATGTGGCTGTTTAGGAAGATGCTAATGTACAATTGTCCTTGTGCTTTCTGCAGGTTACTTTGCTGAAATATGGTGTGCACGAGGCTATTTTTGCCATGCTGCCATCTCTCATGAACAAAGATGGACTCTTGGTGGCCAATGGGAAAGGCTTTGTTACTAGGGAGTTCCTGCGCAGTTTAAGAAAGCCCTTCAGTGAGATCATGGAGCCCAAGTTTGAGTTTGCTGTCAAGTTTAATGCTCTGGAGCTGGATGACAGCGACCTGGCCCTGTTTGTTGCTGCCATAATTCTCTGTGGAGGTGAGAACAGGGTTTTCTTGTTTAGTATGATGATGCGTGTTATGTTCAGGATATCTCCAGGTCTTGAAAAGTTTTTCAGAATTTAGTTCCCTCAAAAAAAGGCCTTAATCGATATTGAAAAGTCTTATATTTTATTTACAATAACCTCTTGCCTGTCATAGGCGGTAATGTTAGTTTTAAAAATGTTTTTGTATCTGATTACAGCCTGTCAGAACACGTTGCACTCGTATAAATTAAGTGGGATGATTATGACATAGGAAGCTATTCAGTCATTTTTTGTGGGATTCTAATCAGACCCATCAGGCCTGTGGCAACAACTGTCACGGCTGCTGGCTGTAACAAAAGTAGTAGCAGTGCTACTGCGAGGAAGCTCTTTGTCTTGTATTGGGCAAAAACATGAACTCAAATGAATTCATCCTCTTTCTTTTTTTTGGTTTAACACTCTATGCATTTTGTGCTGCTTATGACGCTTCCAGGTGCATTAATTCAATTAATTATATAATTAACAATTATTCTTCTATACTGCTAGTAAGTAGTGAAAAAAGTGGTTTGTCACTTATTGTCCTCACTTATCACCATATCGTCCCTTCTGGTTTTCCACCATTCTTTAATACGTTGGTCAGTATGATCATGAAGCGAGTATTAAATTTCTCCCTATGTGGTATTAAAAATGTCTTTAAAAATCTTAAAT
The DNA here is from genome assembly GCF_021018895.1 of Seriola aureovittata. Classification (NCBI taxonomy): domain Eukaryota; kingdom Metazoa; phylum Chordata; class Actinopteri; order Carangiformes; family Carangidae; genus Seriola; species Seriola aureovittata. The sequence continues at coordinate 4,723,794 of NC_079372.1, read as the reverse complement.
TCAACTTGTCTGTTTGCTTATTTAAATTGTGACTCATCATGAGCTGTCCTTTGCTCCCATCTTGCTCTCCCAGATCGTCCCGGGCTAATGAACGTGAAGCAGGTGGAGCAGAGTCAGGACAACATCCTCCAGGCCCTGGACCTCCACCTCCAAGCAAACCACTCTGACTCTGTCTACCTCTTCCCAAAGCTGCTGCAGAAGATGGCCGACCTCCGTCAGCTGGTTACTGAGAACGCTCAGCTTGTCCAAAAGATTAAAAAGACTGAGTCTGAGACCTCGCTCCACCCTCTACTACAGGAGATCTACAAAGACATGTATTAGTGTTCTTCAGCACAGACTGCTCTTAGCAATACTGTTACAGACTTAATTTACGTTTATTATAATACACTGCATTCAGTACAAGCACTGTTCCACGTTTGGGCATGGATTTTAACATGTGCAGATGAGGCAGAGTCAAGTGGTAGGGCTAACACAATCAGCAAAGTCTTCACAATGTCAGCATTACCTTCAGCACAGTAATTGTGTGTGTGTGTGTGCGCGCGCGTGTGTGTGTGTGTGTGTGTGTGTGTGTGTGTGTGTGTGTGTGTGTGTGTGTGTGTGTGTGTGTGTGTGTGTGTGTGTGTGTGTGTGTGTGTGTGTGAGAGAGAGAGAGAGAGAAAGAGATGAGCATCTGGAATCATTTGCTGCAAGTCCTAGTTTCCCACAACGGTCACTTAACAGAGAGAATGATATGTTTTCTCACCAAGGCTGCTCCTATTTCATCCTAATAGCAAAGCTGACCCCAGAGCAGCATCTAGAGAGAGCTTCTCCTCACTCACCTCGCCTGTGTCTTGCTGTAAAGGGAAAGCATTTCATGTTCTCACACCAATGGCATAGTTGAGTTGAGCTGTCAGTTTGTACTTTGCAAGAGTTTCTTATGATGCCAATGTCTTTGGTAGAGTGATTGTTCTCGGACTTTGGGTGAAGCTGAAGATGCACAAATTGGGTTTTGTTTACATCTTTATAATCATCATCATCATCATCATCATAATCATCATCAATGACCGCTTTCTTTGCCATTTGGTTTATAGAACACAAACTGGGCTGGCTCCAGCAGTGTAGAGCTCTCTCAATGCAGCTGTCTGTGCAATACCATTTCCATTTTGCAATAAATGTGGAGATCCAAGTTATTTAGGTCCTGTCTTAAAGCCATCTACCCAAGTGGTAACTAATGGACTATGCTGCATAGATTAAGTTTCTGAAGCTGACACTATTAACGCATGACCCATTGAAGTACAAGGGACAGCATGTTTTTTCTTTTTTTTTTAATCTGCAAATTATTATGAACTTGCCATTTTAAGGTTTTTCTTAGTTTTTTCTTTGTAATTATGTTACTAATTATTTGTAATTGTTGATCATACTTGTAAGGGCAAAACATGAATTACTATCTTGTTTTATGTATTACGTATATGTTTTCTTTCATATTACATGCCTGCCTATTTAGTTTAGATTGTACCAAATATATCATTGAGCATACCAACAAATTTTTCCTTAATGAGGAACTTGGATTGAACGCCTTAGAAGGATCTACCTTAAACCAGCATACTGTACCATGATATCATATTGGCAAAATTGATTGAAAATTGATGATTAGAAAGCAATCAACATCCAGCATCTGGTATGATAAATTGTTTCTGTATTCACCCTAGATATAACCACAGCCCTAGATTACTACGCTGTCTGTGTGCAGTCTGATTTGTCTTGTTAGGAGAGGCACAAAGTGTAACAGCCTTACAACACTGTAGCCACGGTTCACAAGTTTATTTTGTTTTGTTTTGTTTTTTTTTCCATATTCTGTAGGACTTCTTTTTTCACTGTACTTATTCCGAATGGACTTCAGTATGTCAGCAGTGGTGCTCACTGACTCCACCCTCAGACGTCTCCTCTTGTGCTCTTATTCTGTCTTGATCCCTATCTACCTCTAATGTATGATCTGTGACATTATTCCACTGTCTCATCTAATCTCTGACAATTTTTTATGACTATTTTTTTTGGCCTTAATCCTGCTTTTGATACGTATTGCAAAATTTGATTTTATTGGCTGATGTGGAGGGATAAAACGAGAAAGTACACCAAAAAAAAGTCGATGTAAGCTACCTCTATGCCTTTGTAAGTGATGGATTGACACATTTGTTCACAAAAACACATGAAAACTTGACATTTCGTTCTTATAGTCACATGTAACCTATCTGCAGGTCTAGTTTAGTTACATCTCACTTTAATAGAAACAGTGATTTTCTCCTATTTTATTAATGAGGTAGACAATATGTTTAGGTTACCAACTCCCTCCCCACATGTTAAAGTACCCTTTGGTGTGCTCACTTATTAAACTTGGGGGAGAGTTCAGACTCATTGATGGATATAAGGGAATTTAGGAACCGTTACGTACAAACGTCAACGTCACGTTTCTATTGGTTCGTTGCTAAGTTAATTGGTAAAAGCAACCGGCTGTTAACTATTTAGACGGTGGGATGGCGGGTGCTTGGCGGAATGCTCAAAACACATGGAGGATGGACTCGGGCCGTAGTGGAGGTGTCTGTAGGTAAGTGGTAAGCGGCAGTTTGTCGTATTTAAAGCCGCCAAGGTGGACAAAAAGTAGAAGAACAACAGATAAGATAACGTCGCTAACAGTTGTGTTTGTTCAGCTCGCACTACTTTGAATTGTAGCTGTGCTGCATTCGAATGCGGTTGTTCAGATTTCAGGCAGGCGAAATAACACCAGGAAAAGTCGATCTTTAAGTGGCTGTTAAACCTTTAAGAGAAGCGTGGAGAGCCGTGTGAATGAACGGGTGGGTGTGTATCCAGCAAGGAGTGGTGAAATGTTGGCGAAAAGTCAGATTTTGGTGGTGACACGCCCTCTGACCTGTGTTGAGTTAGTTATTGCGTTCAAAGTGGAGCATAGACATAGCTAACTCGTTTTGGCAGCAGTTGGAAGCCTTGATTTCCGACTGCACCTAAACACGCGCAGTTGAGGAGCTCATGTCTGTATGGTATTTTTTTTATTTAGCGCTTATTCTTCAGGATAAAACAACCACTGCATTAGAAAATAGTTACTGCAAGATATTGTTGCCATCCATTCGTATATATATTATGTCCATTTCCATTGTTGTTTTTCAAACGGCCGGGTTAACAGTTCGTTTAACCTCCCCTGTCGTTTACAGGAGCATTTTTTAAATTTAATTGTTCTTTGCTCTAATTACAGTTATGCTCGTAAGTTTACATACCCTGGCAGAATTTAAGATGTGTACCCCCCAACAAAAACAAAACATCAGAGATCCACCTCCATGCTTCACAGTAGGGATGGTGTACTTTTCGTCATAGGCCTGGTTGACTCCTCCAAACATAGCGTTCATGGTTGTGACCGTAAAGTTAAGTTTTGGTCTCATCACTCCTAATGACTTTGTTCCAGAAGTTTTGCGGCTTGTCTAGATGCTGTTTGGCATATTGTAAGCAGGCTGTTTTGTGGCTTTTTATTAGTAACGGTTTTCTTCTGGCAACTCGACGGTGCGGCCCATTTTCTTCAAGTACCTCCCTGTTGTGCATCTTGAAACAGCCACGCCGGTGTTTTGCAGAGAAGCATGTATGTCAGCTGAAGTTGTGGGATTTTTCCTTTGCATCCTGAACAACGTGATAGTTGTGTCTGAAATCTTTGTTAGTTTACCTGACCGTGGCTTGGTATCAAAAGAACCCCCTTATTTTCCACTTCTTTATCAGAGTTTGAACACTACTGATTGACATGCTCAAGTCTTTGGATATCTCTCTAAATGCCTTTTCAGATTTTTATAAAGCTCAACTACCTTTTCTCGCAGGTTCTCTGACAGTTTTTTTGCTTTCCCCATGGCTCAGTATCCAGCAAAGTCAGTGCAGCCCTGGATGAAATGTGCAGGGGTCTCTCAAAAGCTAAGAAACTCATTGACTGTTTCTACACGGACACTAATTACAAGCAAACAGGTCACAGGTGTGGAAACTTACCCTTGACAGCCATTTAAACCTGTGTTTGTCAACTTGTATATTATCAGGCCAAACATTCAAGGGTATGTAAACTTTTGATCAGGGTCATTTGGGTGGTTTCAGTTATTATGATTTAGAAAGGGCAAACACAATTTATGTGCTAATAAATGATGTCATCTATCCCTAAATAAAAAGATAAGAGTTTTCTGCATGATCAGTTATGTTTCCCAAAAAGTGGCCAATATTTCACAATTTCTGCCAGGGTATATAAACTTACGAGCACAACTGTAATTGTTCTGTAGATGCCTCTGAAGGTTTGCCTTGACTTGATATGACTTCAAACGATGTCTCAAGTTTTGACCTTTGTTGAAATCCAGGCATTATTATGATGATGGTGGTGGTGTACATGAACTAGTGTTAGGCTGGACTTGCATAAAATGTACCCTATCTTATGTATATGAAGGAGGACTTCAAATGCTGTGTTTTGCAAGCTACAAGACGGGGCATTTATTTTGTTTCATTAACTGATGATTTAATTTTAAATCTAAAAAATTGACAGATTAGTCTGTAATTAAAATGATGTTTCCTTAGTACTTTTACTTTTAAAAAAGGGCTAGTTACCATTCAGAGATCTGAAAGACTTGCATTTTGAAGACTTGTTACTTGATTCAGAGTTGCCCTAAGGGACATGAACCAGTTCTACTTCTAGCATCATATTGGTTGAAATTTACTGTTCCCTTTTCATTACAGGCATTTCATAAATGGCTCTTGCAGATTTGGTCCGAGGTGTAATTATCGACACGAATGGCCAGTTATACCGTCATCCCAAATATGTCGGTACTTTCAGAAAGGTGGATGCTGGTATGGTGAACGCTGCAGGTAAGCGTGTGTGTGTGCGTATTAGGATGATATGCAAACACATTTATTTGGCTCATGCTTTATTTTCCACTACTAGGTATCTCCATGTCCTTCAGCCTGAAGCTGCTGCAGCTCTTACAGGTAGAAGAGGTTCGGTGCCTAACGTCTCCTCCTCCAGGGTGGCTCGCGCTCCACCTGACAGAAGAGGGTCAGAGCCTGCTCTTCTGCAGGCTGAGGTGATGTCCAGGCAGGAATGCAGCAGATCAGAGACGGTGGTTGATCTATCAGATGCTCAACACAACACTGGGCGCCTGGTTTCAGATGTTACTGAAGAACGATCAGATGGTACTTGGAAAATTTTCATGGGTGAAACTGGTTTTGGTCAGAATTTCTCCATACTTAACTTTTTAACTGCATTTTTTTATTTTTTATTTTTTTTTCTTTGCAGATACTGACTCTCCTCTGACTGCTTCTCAAAGCTCAGTCATTGCTCAAGCAGGTGCATGTGGTCGAAGAAACGAACAGGTTAGACTCTAATTCGCTGTGTTAAGTGTGATCATTCTACAGGGCTTGATGGTGAATTCCACTAGATGAAACCCTGGAGGCTTTTGCTGATTGCAAGGCTTTTGTGTTCAGCAGACATCGTCAGCTGAGACAACAGAGGATGGGGCTGCGGCTGCGGCCTCTAGTGCCCAGGGGAATGTAGAGGAAATGGAGGCCCTCCTCCAGAGTAAAAATGTGAGCTGTGGGATCTGCATGGATAAGGTGTATGAAAAGACGGATCCAAGAAACCATGTTTTTGGTATCTTGCCAAACTGCAATCACTCCTTCTGTTTACAATGCATCATGACCTGGAGGAAAACAAAAGACCTCGGGCTGGACGTGGTAAAGTAGGTTTCACCAGATCTGACTATTTAACTGCAGCTGACGACATAACATAAAAGATCTGGCATGATGTCGCTGTTTGATTATTCCTCAGGACCTGCCCACAGTGCAGAGTGAGGTCTCCCTTTTATGTGCCGAACAAATTCTGGGTTGAAGGACAAGCAAAGGAAAGTGTAATTGCTGCCTTCAAAGAGAAATGCAGGTATGGCAAGAGATTCCGTTTTGATAGCAGCACTAATCACTACAGCAGGAGCCGGTTGCATCAGCAGTTTATAAGTTCAACCTCAGCCTAGTTCTAATGTAAGTGGAGCATAATTGGATATTTTCCCAGTCATTTTAAACTGTATTACCATTGCAGACTCTGACACAAGCATATTTCTCCATGTATGCAGACCTAAATGGGGCAGGAAGTGATGCCTACACTTTATAAAGTATATCTGTTCAGCCTCAAATTATCATTTTTGGAATTTATGCTAGCCTGTGAGACTGCAGTGACTTCCTATTTACAAAGTTCATTGTTCTTAATTGGGCAATGTTTCAACATGTCCTGTCAACATAGTCTTTACTAGCTAATATGATTCTCAAGTTTTAATGGTGCAATCTGATTTTAGTAAATCACTCGTTTGAAGTCGCCAAGAATTTTCCAGATTTTATGCTCAAACTCAGTGATGGATTTATGAAGAGCTGCCAATGCCCACTCCAGGGTTTCAGGTCTAACATGACTGTTCTTAAACCTAATGTGCAGATGAAAGGATTTTTCATTCTGCCTGAGCAGTTTTTTGTTTTTTTTTGTTTTTTTAAATTCCAGTGTTGAAGTGATTCTTTTGTTTGACATACTGTTGTTAATCAAGTTGACTGACACTTAGCTGCAATTGAAAAGCATAACAATGGGCCACATCCAGACTAATCACTGCTACCAATATAAGTCAAAAATAAAAATGATCTAAAAGTTGATGTGACCATAAATATCTGGCTTTAACATTTACTGTATAGAGCAGGTCAGAGGTTTGCAAATGGAGAGCTTGATCCGCAATTTGAAAAATGTAAAACTTGTATTAAACAAATGGGATGACAGTATTTTACTGTGACGATAACTTGGCCAATGAAGACAAATTCTAATAAGCCTGCTACATATGATCAATCCTACCTTTTTTAAGTGTCCAGATTAACCCAGTGATCTGAATGTACCTGAGCTGTAGCTCACCTGCTGCTACTGCAACTATAGAAGTGTTGTAGGTTAAAGTAGTGCAGTGTAACTTTACTGTAAATAATACTAATAAGATGTAACACAATTGACTGACTGGATTTTATGTCATTATAAAGAGTAGAGATGTGGTTACTTTTTTCTCTCTCTTCTCTCCATGTAGTTTTGCCTTTTTAGTGTTAAAGATACATTCATAACTGCTTTGAATCCAAAGCCAATGTTTTGTGATTTGTTGACAATGTGTCTGAAGAGTCCTTCCTGTTCTGTCTCATCTCTTATGGTTACAGTAAGAAAAGCTGCAGTTACTACGCACGATACAGATGTTGTCCCTTCAAAACGGAGTGCCTTTATCGCCATGATAAACCCACACGTAGCAGATCATTCCCGGTAAATATGCTTTAACCCTGAAGTGTGCTTTTAAGTTCTCATGACTCCAGCTGTGCACGAGACCCTGTTGGTGTGTTTACTTCTCTCATACATTTTGTTTCCTGCTCCCAGTATCCTACAGAAGATGAAGACGACTACGATGGTGTAGATCTGCTTAATTTTTTCATAGCCATGACCTTTCTTGGCGACGAAGACGACGATGATGACTATGACTTTCGTTTTTACCTAACTGAGGAGTATGGTTTCTGAGCTTTTTCATTCTTTTTGTCAGTGCCTGAAGCCACTGAATGGGGCGTCAACTATATATAATCAGTTGCCCCATTGAGCCCTCTGTCCTCCTTGAAGCTTTTGAGTAGCCATGATCAGGATCAAGGTTGTCAACCATGCACCACGGAGTGCCAAGTGTGTTGATGTTTTTAATTAGTCAGACGACAGCAGGTGATTTAGAACTTACCTAGAAATTGCTTTCTACAGTCTGGTTGGAAATGAAATGTGTACACTAGCTCTCCACGGCACTCGGTTTGTTGCCCTGGATTTAGATAAAAGCACCCCAGATAGAAATCCAGTATTTGTCCTACCTCTAACGATTTTGTGTGTAATTTGTGGTCTTCTAGTTAAAGGTTTTCCTTTACCTTCCTGTGGCCATAGTTCTTCAAACTTGTTGCAGATTGTTAATTTCTCCTTTACCTCTCTACTGACTTGATGAGTGATAATTTCTGACTCCTCCCCTAGCAGTTTGCACCAGTTTGATATTTTAAAGTGTGGTGTGGATGGTAGTTTTAATTGTCTAAAGATGAAAAGTGTACTGTACCCCTTCGTCCTTGTGCCCATTACCGATAATGCCTGCCTCAAGAGTGACATCCGTTTTCCTGGTTTTGGCAAGAGCAGAAAATGTTGAGATTTTATTTCTTTTAAACAAGTTGTACTTGTACACAGAGAATAAAACATTGCTTTGCACATTGTCTCACTGAAAAAGTGTGCTGTGCTTTTTATTGACACTTTTGACAATCAAAAATTTGTAAAATTTAAATCTGTAATTTGAGAGGCCAGAATCTGTTGCTTCTGACTTGATCACGAGATGTGGATGAATTACATTCATGAAGAAGAAATCTTATTAAGAAACGATGCAACTAATAAATTAGACGATATGAAGAGTTGGCTGGAAGAATGGAACAGGGAAACTAAAGTTAGACATTACAACAATATCCAAAGGAAAGTTGGTGAAACTAGCTGAACTGAAAAGACATCTCAAGAATGAGATTTGGACATCCTATTAGTACACGTGCATGTTTAGCAAAAGATTGGTAACATGCAGCTGGTACATGTGAGTATTGCAATTTACAGGAAATTGTAGAACGTGATTTATTTATTGTCCTCAGTATCGGCAAGAAAGAGGTTCTCAAACACAAAGTGGAAAAAGACCACACCAAGCCTGAACTAAAAGTACTGTTGCGCTTGCATTCAGGGCTTGTGGGATGTAAAGCGATACACATTTTTGGAAAAGAATATAATAAAGCTTATTAGACTCATTCAGATCCGCACTCCGTCCCGGCTGGTGGCGGTAATGAGCATAAAAGCTGTTTGCCAAATGCCAACCGCAATAAAACGTAAGAGGAAGAAATATCAACAAACTGGCGGCAGCAGCAGCAGGAAGACTTTACCTGGGAGTCGGATCGCCGGGATGTTTCTGAGCCGGTTTGACGGCCAGTCGAAGCTGCTGGTCCGGTCGCTGATGTCTGGAGCCTCCGGCGCCCGCAGAGCGCTGGACGTCTTCCACAGGCAGCAGCGGGCTGACCCCGACATGTCCCTGGGTCACTTCATAGAAACACTGTGCCAGGACGAAGTAACATGTCCAGAGACCGAAGCCCAGCCACTAAGTGTGTGAGTAAAGGTACACAGCAGTGGGTGACTGAAGAGAGGACAACGGTCCAATTCAGCATAGCAACATAAACGGTGTGAGATTTTACTTGCTATAGAAACGGTAGATGAGCTGTGTAGGAACCGCACATTGGTGAGGTACTTGCACATTTAGTTGATTGTCTTTTCAGGCCACTTTAAACTTCTACTGCACTGCACACATTTGACAACTTACTAGTTATTTTAAAAGTCAAATATAAAACATATGAAGCGCTTGTAGCATATGATGCTTTGTTATAGAATATATTATCCCACCGTATACACAATTGGAGCTGAAGAAAATAAGTTGATATTGATATTTTGGTAATCCTTTAATTTCTCATTTAAAAATGCCAAACTCAGCTCATATGTGAGGATTTGCTGCTTTGGAGTGTGAGGTTGTCACTTTAGGCTCTGGAGTAATTTTGATGGGCATTTCTCAAAGTTTCTGACGTTTTACAAGCCAAAAAAATCTATTGATTTATCAAGAAAAAAAGTTAAACTCTCATTGGTTAGGTAGTCAGGAAGGTCTTTTTTAAATTTTTTTTAATCACATATCAGTCTTATTTAGGCCTCTTTTACTAGTATGAACGCAGTATTACTAATGCAGACAAGGCTATTAAAGCATAAAAAAATTAAAAAGTCAACTAAAACTGTCGTTATTATTCCTTGTAATAAAAAGTGAGTCAGATTGAGTGAGACAGCAGGTTTAAAACTGCTGTTCTGATTTTTAATACTGGGATTATCCTCCTACATTTTCCAACTACACCCCACTGATTCTTTTTAATACCATTACAGCTGTCGCTCTGAAATTACAATCCTCGACTACGCACCAGAAAAGTGCTGAATCAAGTCTAGTTTAAAAAACTAAAAAAGGCCATTACAACTTTGCAGAGCTGAACATCATGTCTTCAAACGTCCAAGTCCAAAAACCACAAAATGTCTTTACAGGTTTTTGCTCTCACTACTTTCGCTTGAAAAATGACTTAAATGATTAATCGATTATTAAAGTAGTTTCTGATTCTTTTTCTGTCAATCAATTGATCAACTAATTGTTTGAGCTCGAGCAAAGACAAACTGTTGACATCCTATACTATATTATGTCACATACCTGTGCCTGCGCCTCACACCCATTTTTTTCCTCACTTATTCTAGTAAACCCATGGTGTGCCTGTTTCCTGCATTATTCAAACAAAATCTGCTGTCCTTCATCTATCTGGTCCACTCGGTGCTTCCTCAGACCTCTGTCCTCCATCTGCTCAAATGCCTCGGCCAGGACCCTCATCCAAACCCCTGGATCACCGCTTTGGGTAGACAGCTGAAGAGAAGCCTGGGGGTCCACAGTGAGGAGCCTCTGTGCACTCCACCGTGCAGCCAGAGACTCAAGGAGCTGTCACAGCGTCTAGTTGGTTTCGGTGCGGCCGGAGGATGGGCCAAGTGTCTCAGCGGTCAGCCATCGGGATCTGAATCTCAGAGGTCTTCTGGTTTATCAGAGCAGGGGACACAAAGGAAAAGGAAAGGAAGTTTTGTGACTCTGGACTCTGAAGGCGATAAAGAAACGGCACAGCAGAGCAAACGGATAAAGATGGATATCTGCGGGAGCGAGTGTGTAGATGCAGAAGAACAGAGCGCCAATGAGGAGACAACAGGAAGGTTAGAAAGAGATGCTCCAGCAGAAACTCCTGCTGAAGACCTGCAGCCGGCTGCAGACAGTCCACGGGATTCCCTGCCTGAACATATAAAGGTAGAGACATTGTGAGGAAGCGCAGACTCTTATCACACAAGTTAGAGTTGAAATAACATAATTGGTATACTGTGTTTGTAATTTTTCAGGTTTCTGTTCTTCAAATAAAGGAATTACTGGAAAGTCAGACAGAGGTAAAAAAAATTCACCTAGCCAGCACACTTTAACAGCACAGACTCTAAGTGATGTTTGGTATTAGCATAATAATTATTTCTATTGTGTTTGCAGTGGGACCAGAGCTCCATGGATGTGTTCAAAGTTCTGAACAACTGTGACCCCGCTCAGGTGTGTCCTCAAGAATGTATTTTATAGTGAACTTCAAATGTTTTACCCCGACATTTAGACTTTTGTGTGTTTCTTGTGTTATATTTATATGTGTTTGTGATAATTTATTCACCCCAGTCATGTACAGTATATGGACACCAAAAATTTCAAGGTAGTGCAACACAACACGAGTATAAACAAATACAGGCTCAGAAATGATAGTCAACACCTCAACCAAAGTTTCACAAAGGTTGTAAGTATTTACATTGTACTCCAGTTTGAGAAATGAATTGGAGAAACCAGGAGGAAAATAGTGAAGTACCAGCCTCAATGTGCTTTATAGCTCCACTTTACCACATCGTCATATTATACAGTTGCTCACTGATGGTCTGTGATGAGACAAATCCAACTCCTCTGCCTCTCCTGTTTAGGTGGAGGTGTTATGTAACATGCTGAGTTTATCTGCTTTACCGGAGCAGACTCTGCCTAAACTGTGCAGCAGTGTTTTGGCTCTCTCTCCCGACCTCAGCTACAGCACGGCAGCAACACTCATCAAGAGCCTCCTGCTGGAAAAGGTGCAACACTGGATATGCGAAGGATGCGAAATGTGCTGCTGTGTGTGATACTGATGGGATGTCCTGGTTCTACATGTGTGCAGGTCCTGTCCCTGTCAGAACCGGCCTCAAGGTGCCTGGTTACTGCAGTGACATCACTGTGTGGCCATTACCCCAGACCAATGTGTCACGCTCTCATCGGACCAGTTCTAATGGAGAAGAACGTAGGTGAGGAAAAGGCTGAGCTACGACTGAGTTAATTAATCATTTATTAGCACAGTTTGTTGCAGGGGGATTAGAGTCAATGAGTGACAGAGCAGAAGTCCTGGAGCTGGCGTGGATTCAGTGTCCTGGTCCAAGTGCACATAAACAACACAGATGCTTTGATGTTACAGAGGGCTGAGCCAGGACCTTTTACACAGTCCTTGGCCCTAACATCAATTGATCTTCTATTTTGAACTTTGTTTGGTTTTCAGGGAATCCACAGGCTGAGCTGCTGAACAGGCTGATAGAGAGCTGCCTGGATTCCCACTACAGACTACTGCTGCTGCAGTAAGATAAGATGTTTGGATGTTTGGATGTCATGGACTCAGATGGTTATGGGTTGTTTGTTGATGCAGTTTATTTTTCTTCCAGAATGACTTTCAAAATTGCGTGGACTGAGGCGGCGCTCTCCATTATCCACAGCCTGCTAGACTCCAAGGTCAGCTGAATGTTTATTCATGGGAAAAGACCACCCACTCACAATCATAGACTGTATATAAAAAGGTTATAATAGTTGTTGTAATTGAGTTGCCGGTTTATTGTTTTTTCAGCCTGACTTGAATGAAGAAGTGTTTGCACAGTTCACGGAACAGCTCATCAGCCAGGGTCCTCAGTTCATTAAGTCTGTGAAGTTCGCAAAAATGATGTTAACAGTCCTCACCAAATATAGCAGCCATGTGAGTTTGTACATTTATATCATGCATATTGGCTGAACAGTGGATGAAAAAGTATTTGTAATCTTTCTGTGTATGTATTAATATGTATTCATCTCTTTTTTTCTCTAGGTGACTGCTGCACACAAACACTCCCTGTCCGCTTGCCTGATGTTAAATGAGACCTTCCTGAAAAAGTCTCTTCAAGCTGCTTTGAAAAGAATCACACACACATGAAGTGCGAACACATCACCAGCTTTCACAAAGTGGATGCCTTATAGGAGGAGTAATGGTTGTTGACAATACATTAACAAATACTTATATCTGCTTAATCCTACATTATGATGGATTATTAGTGATTTATATATAGATAGGGGGAGTAGAGTAAAGCGTTACCCATGAGGTTTCTTCTGACCTCATGCGTGTTAATAAACCTGTTTAAATAAGTTCTTGTCTACTTCTTGATGATAATCTAAATTGAAAGTGAAGCTCCTCAACCCACCTGTTTGACACTGACTGATTTCCCCTCTTACTATGAAAATCCCCCCCTGACTCGGATCTAACAGTTTTATTTAAACTATTCCAAAAACTAATCTTTGCATTCTTGACTTTTGTTTACCTGAAATTTGTTGCAGCACATGAAACTCATTGTGTTGTCATATTCATCAAGTGTTGGTCTGGATAAGTATCAACAGAATGAATTGTATATTAACCCAAATATTTTTATTTATTTATTTATTTGTTTAGTTGGTTAGTTAGGTCTGTCACCAGTGTTTCTTCATTTGAAAGGAGTCATAGTTTACCCAGAATTAATTAACCATACTTAAGGGATCTTTTGAACTTTGTTTTATTGGGAACTCTAATATTTGGCCTGCAACTCCGCTTTGACATTTTTTGTTTCCAACATACAAATATTTTCCAACATAGACTGTTATAAAATCAATTCAGACAGCAAAATGTTTATTATTAAAAAATAATAATAATTACAAGTAGCCTATTGGACGTGGCTTGGGTGCTCTTCAGTCATGAGCAAGAATTGTTGTCCCTACCTTTTCCGTTTTGTGAAACATGTTTTCTAAACTGTTGTGGTGGTTTCTAAAGTTTTGTGTTTTCTATTTTGTTGTGTCTTTGAAATTCGTTTTTCTAATATATTGTTTTCTATAAATGTGTGTGTTGTTTTTTCTGTTTTGGTTTCTGTGTCCCATGAAGGAGCCTTTGCATTTAGACATTTAGACCATGGTATTGAACTGCAACGCTCCTTTGACATTCTTATTGTTTTCACTGAAGACAATACATATAAAATATTATTCAGGGAGCGGACAAGAGTAAATTAAAGAAGAATTAGAAAAATGAAATAACTCACACGGTTAAATAATATAAAAGTAATTATTTTTATATTTCTATTTAAAAAGAACAAAAAAACTACGTAATTTACGTTTTGGCGACGTCACCACGGTCGCCTTTATTTTGCGTCACTTCCCTCAGCACTTCCTTTTCAGCGTAGCGACGAGGGAGGGACAAGCTGCGAAAATGAGGTTAGAGCGAATTTAGTCGATAAATTAAAAAAAATAAGCTTGTAAATAACATTTACACCAGCTATGTTTGCCGTCAAACACTGTAGTGTAATTACGTTGTACGGCAGTTGTGTTACTCTGTCCAGTTTTTCTGGAATAGATGGAGCTAAATGTAACGTATGTGACCGGCTCTTCCGCCGATGCAGGAAACCACGTTAAGTTTTAGGTTCAATCCACCGTCATCCAAAGATAAAAAACACATTTAAGTTTACAATCAAACATCAGATGTTTAAATTAACTATATTAGATCATACTAATTCAAATCTTTCTGCGCTTTGTTCCTGTTTTGTGACTTTTTGTCGCTACTGTTTAGCACCGCCAACGAACTGGATGGTAATGAGACATTTCTAACATTTCAGCTGGGCCTAAGTGTTTCTGTGTTTTTCTGTTAACAGTAAGGTTTCCAGGGACACGTTGTATGAAGCGGTGAAGGAGGTCCTGCAGGGCTCCCTGGCTAAGCCAAGGAAGTAAGTTGACATTTGTTTTTAATACCATTTTCTGTCCTGCTCAAGGCAGGAAGTCACTTGATTTTATATATTGTGTTGATTACATCTGTGGAGTATTGACATAAATATGAGATAAATATCAATAAGTCTGTGCAATTGGTAAATATACCTGTAGATTCTGTTTAATGTTTCATACCTCAACTGACATGATGGTGAATCCTATGTTAAATTATATTTTACATGTGGTCCTAAATTATAATGTGAACACTGCAGTGTAACAGCTGAATCTTGTCTGTCTGTAGGTTCGTGGAGTCGGTGGAGCTGCAGATCAGCTTGAAAAACTATGATCCCCAGAAGGACAAGCGTTTCTCCGGCACTGTCAGGTTCGACCTTTTACTGTCTCACCCACCCTTTTCCCTGTGTGCTTCCAGCCCTGTCTGAGTATTAAAACAGCCTTTTATATGGCCTTTAGAGGCTTGATAAACTTTAAAAACAGTCCAGACAGGCCAGGGGCAGACATGGAGAAGTACTCTGGGTAGTCTGACTGAGCCGACTCAGCCTCGGCTGGTGAAGGCGAAGCAGGCGGACCCCTACCCTGGGTCTTAAAACATGAGGGGAGGCTTTGAGTGGCAGAGCTGGTAAGTTCATGTCCTCAAGCCGACCAGTTAACATTATGTTACCCAAGAGGTCAGCTGGACACCGGCCAGTGGTGGTATGGGTAAGAATTTTTCTACTACAAAGTAAAATCAGGGAGGTGTACATTTGGAGGATGGCAGAGTATTTTAAGTTTCCAGATGTAAAACCAAATGTTATTTCACATTAAGGAGCTCAAGTTGAATGCATGTAATTGCAATGTAATAACTAATCTATAAAATGAGTTTTGGCTAAGAATTAATTTTATTGATCTGTATTTGCAGGTCATGCACTCAACACTGAAGTATAGTAGAATGAAGTGACTAATCTCAAAGGGACATTTCAGTGTACAGTGTATTTCAGTACAGCAGCCACTTTACAGAAATCATAAGTTGTAAAGAGTCAGAACAATGAGTTGAATGAGAGAACGAATTATATACAATAACTAAAAAATAAAATGGAGACAAAGCATATCTAGATTTTCTGTGCTGAATATACAATGTACTATAATGTTCTATAATAGTGTACAGTATTTGGACAGTGACTAAATGATTATTAACACATGAATCTGAAGGAAATCATATGTGATGGATAATGTAATAAATGAGTCCAGGTGAGCAGTCTGTCTCTTGAGGTGTCACTGTCACAGTCCCTTCTCCCAGCACTCAGTCATTGTCCACTGTAAACCTGAGATCTCTCTCAGCCACACCCTGCCGTACTACCAAAACCCCTGGATTTGAAGTGGGGTGGTGAGCATTGTTGCTAACTGCTTTGTTGATGCGCAGGCTGAAGACTCTCCCCAGGCCCAAGTTCTCTGTGTGCGTCCTGGGAGACCAGCAGCATTGTGACGAGGCCAAAGCTGCCGACATGCCACACATGGACATCGAGGCTCTCAAGAAGCTCAACAAGAACAAGAAGCTGGTCAAGAAGCTCGGTACGAAGTCCAGAACATGACCTTTGACATGCTTGAACATTAATGATTTAGAATGAGTTTTAATGTTGCTCACTTTCTGCTGTCCTCCTGTAGCCAAGAAGTACGACGCCTTCCTGGCCTCAGAGTCTCTGATCAAGCAGATCCCTCGTATCCTGGGTCCTGGTCTGAACAAGGCTGGCAAGTTCCCCTCCCTGCTCACCCACAACGAGAACCTGAACACCAAGGTGGACGAGGTCAAATCCACAATCAAATTCCAGATGAAGAAGGTACGTTCAGCAGCGCTTGATTCAGTAAAATCAGATAAATAGCAATGTTGAATAAAATGCTTCAGAAATGATCCTGGGAACTTACATTTCTTTTCATTGAGTGAGCAATGCCTTTTTTAAATATGAACTATTCACTGTTTTACATCACTGTTTATGGGACTGTTGTGACTCAAGGCCTCATACAGAAACTATCATCTTATTTTTGTAACTTAAAATAACCTTTTTGTGCATTATGTAATGGCCACTTCCAGCACTGGGTTATAATCATCGATACTGAATCATTCAAATTGCAGTCTTTATTTTTAATCCAGGTCTAGTGGTAAACACTAACCTTATATTGAAGAAATGGATCATTGGGTCACTGAACAGTATATTGATCTTTGTGTTGTAGGTGCTCTGTCTGGCCGTGGCTGTAGGACACGTGAAGATGACGGAGGATGAGCTTGTGTACAACATCCACCTGGCCGTCAACTTCCTGGTGTCTCTGCTGAAGAAGAACTGGCAGAACGTGCGCGCCCTCTACGTCAAGAGCACCATGGGCAAACCCCAGCGCCTCTACTAAATGATGGCTTTTCTGTTTAATAAAAAAAGGACATGCTCCAAACTTCAGTTTTTTGGGTCTTTTTTTTCTTTTTCTCTATAAATTGTCAGCTTTGTGTTCACTGACGGTGTGAAACTGGTTCTCATAGTCTAGAGTTTAATGCTCTTAGACAATCATCTTCAGTTGCAATGATTTTTCCTTGTAAACAGTGTCGATGCTCAAGACTCAGTAATGTTAGTTACCTTTGTTCATATAGTCTGTAAAAATCACTCAGTGCACATGCAATAGTCAAGTGAAATATCTATATATGCCTGAATCACCTGGGTTTAAAACTACATGAATAATAAATGTGTGTGTGTGTGTGTGTGTGTATATACACACATACATACAGACAGGTTTGGAATTGGTGAATGTCACTTTCCAAGTTCAAAATGTTTCTCACCTTAATTTGCGGATGTATTTGCAGGAAATCCAAACATTCCATTTGCTTCAGGATTTAACTGCTTGTCGGTCCATCAGACTCTTAAACTTGCATACAGCAAAGTGTAATTGGGAGTGCTATGTACATGACAGACAAGCTGATATTAAAACAGTTCATACAAACTAAAACTGCACGGGAATGAAAATGGTCAAAACTAATACTACTCTTGAATTTTTTTTAATTAAAAAAATGTTTACATAGAAAAAAGCCAAGGATGGAGTAGAACATTAAAATCTAAATACAATAAAACAATTATGAAATGTAACAGAGAGGCTAAAGCTTTCTGCAGCACTCGGATCCTCAGACACTTCCAACAGCTCAGAGCATTAAAACAAAGTAAAGCAGAAGTTTTTTTCTCCTGCTCTTTAGAACGAGAGAGAGAATCTAGTGCCAGAGGACGTGAGGATGTAGTGAAGTGTATATGTTCTTCTTCTCTCAGGACTGAGGCCGATGGCGGCTGCAGAGGAGTCACATTTGATTCATCACCTGGGACAACACCAGTAATTATTTACCCCAGATAAAAACAGACTGAGCCATGTACTGGAGCTACCCATGAGCCTCTTGGGGTGGCTGTCCTGCTCTGCTTTGACTGTGGATCTCTTAATAGGATTATCTATTCTCAGTACAGGAGAAAGGCTGAGGGACAAAATGAACCAAACACCGACAGGAACCTGTTGTGAGAATGTGTTTGTGTTTTCAGCGACAATGAAAAATCTGCTGTTGACCATGAAGAGGATTTGAAGGATTTAATCTGGTTTTTACCTGAGTACAACGTTTGGATTATTCTCCTGAAGACAGCCGCTAATGAAGTGATGAACGCTGAGGTGAGTCAAATAATCTCCCAGCTGCCTGCTCCTCTTAATACTGATCAACACCTTGTATTTGATGATGGCATCGATCAGTGACAGGTAATGTTTCTGAACATCTTCTCAGCCTGAAGCAGAGACGTACAGCTGCAGTCTGTCCACCATGCTGGGCAGTGAGGACAGTGAGGAAGGTAACAGTTAAAGAAAAGCAAAACAAACTCATTAATAAAACACCAGTAATCAATGCAACGGCTCTAAATTTCAACTGGATCTTATCTTTGAAACAGAAACCAGCCAAGAGGAGCTTCCAGTCACCAGCTGGAACGAGCTGTCCATCATAGAGCGCGTCGGCCTCAACAGGTGCAGTTTATTGACTGTCACACAGCATCATAATATATATGGTTTCATTTGACCTTACATTAAGATTTCCACCCTGCTTCTTTTTTCCTGACAGTGTAGAGATGTCAGAGAAAGATTTGGAGGTAAGGCCTCCCGCTCCTTATTCACCATGATATCCTACAGATTAGATGATGTTTAAATCTAATTCAACAGCTTTTCCTCTTTGTATTGTGTGTTTTGAAATACTTGATATGGTGCATGTGCTGCATGAATGTGCTTTGAATCTTTTAATTATGACCTTCTGTCCTAATGTTGGTTTGTAGTAGTGAGAGCTGAAGACACATTTTTATTTTAAAAAAGTGACGTTAATGAACGTGTCTTTTCACACTCTCCTCAAGTTTCAGTTTAGTTTAGTTGTTATTGTCTTTTTTAATCTTAATTTTAATGTTCCTTGGTTTCTGGCAGGCTCGGTACATGACATACATATAGAACACATCATGGTAACATCTTCCATGGGGGAAGACTCCAGTATATTGACTCAGTAGAAATAAAAAAAAAATAAACCCAGAAGGAAAAAGAAAAACAGAACAGACAAAACAACAGTGGAAAAGCACGTCACAGATCTTGAGTCGTACTACGGGATGACATGTCTCCCATTTTAATGTGAGGCCAGAGCAGTTCCCAGGGGGACACCCCTTCCTCCTGATCGCCATTTATTCTACTGAGCATACATTCGTGAGGTGATATGATGTTTCCACAATTGCACTGAACCATTCTTTCAGTTCAGGAGCCTCTGTTTCCTTCCAGTGTTTTAAAATAACTCCACAGACTGTAATCACATCCAACAACAAGCCAACTGCTTAGAGTGTCTAACACCCGGATCCAGAGTGGTTTGACCAAACTACACTCCCAAACACAATGTAGGAAAGTTCCTATTTCAGTTTTACATTTCCAACACATATTATTATTCAACAACTTCCTTATTTTGTGTGAGCTTTCCCCCTCGCTTCTTTCACAACTTTAAACCATTCATCACATTCAGTTTCTTCTCCAAGCTCCAGTTTAGTTGTTATTGTCAATTCAACCTTATAGAATAATAAAAAAAAAAAAACAGAATATAGTTTATCTTCAGGAAACAGGCATTAAAACTCGACTTAAAGTGAGTGACTGAGTTACTGAGTTTGTTTCTGCTCTCTCAGACCGCCTTCTCTCAGATCGCCCTGGCTTTCCGCTGTGATCAGTACACCCTGAAGCAGAGGCTGCAGGCGGAGGAGCACGCCCGCAACCTGGCCGAGGAGAACATCCAGCTGGAGCTGAGCAGAGGCCGGGAGACCTTGGAGGTACGGAACGAGAGGGATGATCTGAAGTAAGTCTTTATGACTCTGTCACATGTGTGTGTGTGTGTGTTTTCAGACACTGAAGGGCCTGTGTCTGGACAGCAAGCGGAGTAACATCCTGCAGAGGCTGGAGCTCTCTCTGGACATCCTCGGCGGGACTGTGGAGCGAATCTCCAACACAGCTGAGGTCCTCGGGGCCGTGCACCAGGTACACTGACTCACCTCTGGATCGCTCAGCGCCGCGAAATCTAAGTCTACATTTCATTTTATTTTATTTTACAGCTGGAAAAATGTCAGAGCAACAAAAAAAAGTTCTCAGATTTCTCGTTTTCATTTAATTTGTCTAATTTGGACGTCTCATATGAAGCAGTAAACTTTTGAATACACTTCTGTATAGAATGAGGACTGGATTTTGTCCCCACCATCACCTACACTGAAAACACAGCAGAGAGGGATCTTTTAATGACCCATATGAACAGGAGGAAAGATTGTAGCATGCAAACAGACTTTAAAATGTGTGAACCTGTGATCCTTTAAACTGTTTTCCAGCTGCAGGTTTTTTGCAGTCCCACACAGTTTGGAAGACAAACAGAGAACATAAAAAAAATTAATACAGAGGCAGGTTACATATATTTCTACAGGATCAGATGAGAGATGGGTTGTTGAAATGATCCGATTAAAAGTTTGATTCAGAAGAAAAAATCTGTTTAAACTAAAAGGTTTATAAGTTGTTATTCTTGACTGTTAGTGTTCAGGTGAATAATTTATCTGCCCACAGTGCGCAATAAGCCATCAGCTAAAAATATTAAAGGTTGGTACATCATTGACAAACAGTTATTGGCCCAGATGCTCTGCAGACTTCCTCCAGATAGAAAGGATCTGACTATTATCTATAAAACAGCAACAAACACTAGAACGACCTCCTCGCGGTTGTCTGCCTCCTCCACTCAGACTACTTTAAGTTACTTTTTGAAATTTTGTCATAATTGCTGTATGTAGTCTTGAGTAATGGCTAAAAGGTGTTTTATGAGGTCACACTGACCTTGACCTTTGACCTTTGACCACCTAAATGTAATCAGTTCATCCTTGAGTCCAAGTGAACATTTGTAGCAAATTGGAAGAAATTCTCTCAAAAGGTGACGGACATATTGTGTTCACAAGACCAAAACCACGTTTTGTGAGGTCACTGTGACATTGACCTTTGACCTTTGACCATCTAAATCTAATCAGTTCATGCTTGAGGCCAATTGAACATTTGGGCCAAATTTGAAGAAGTTCCTTCAAGGCGTTACTGAGATATCGTGTCCACGAGAATGTGACCTGAAAGCCTGAAAACAATAAGCCTCCAGCTCTGAGTGTCATCTGCACAGACGCACGAAAACAAGAAAGCAGAACCCAGATCACACTGGAGAGGATCTGTATTATATCAGTCTACACCGTAAACAACATCTGGAAAAGACACGTGTTTGAGAGCATATAAAGAAACCAGTTAAATGCGGCCTCACAACCTGGAAACGCAACATTTGTTTCTATTCTTGCATCACTGCCCTGCAACATGTTCACTCTTGGTCTGCAGCACGTTATAAATGACCCGCCGTTGGTTCACCCCTCGCTGTAAAATAGTGCTGCGACCTCTCTGATTTCTGTCTGACAGGAGGCTCGAGTGAGTCGGGCGGTCGAGCTCATGGTGGCTCATGTGGAGAATCTGAGGAGGCGACAAGACAGAAACGTGGCAGAGCTGGAAGAGGCCAAGAAGACGCTCCAGCAGCAGAACATCAGCGACCCCAGAGCCTCACCAGGTTGCTGACACTTTGGTCCGTCTGTCTGAAGCATTTGTGCAGCTGTGATGTGAAATATTTGACTGACCACTGGGTCTCTTGTCGTAGATCCAGAGGAAGGTGACAGCAGAAAGAGAAGCTCTCAGCAGGTATGGAGATATTTTTGGCTTATTGTACAATCTAATGACAGTAGTTCTACCTTTTATTCTCCTCTGTCTCTTTTCTGTATCAGAGCAGCAGCCGTCGAAGGGTCAGTATATCAGTCATCACCAGCCAAACCCAGGTAAGAAGGTTTCTTTACTGAGCCCTCGCACGCTGTCTACAACTGTTATCATCCAAAACACAAAGTGTCTGCTTTGCTAAAAGCCCCCCATGGGGAATTCATTTTAAAAATTATTTTTCTTTACTTGTATTTGAAATGTATAAAAAAGGTAAATAATGCCCGGGCCAAACTTAATAATTTTATATGCAAATCTGATTTATTTTAACCCAATGTTCAGTTCCTTAGTTCCACCATTATCAGGTTAATTTTTTTTTCATTTTATTTAATTTTTTACTTTTATCATTTGTATAATTTGGTATCTGAGAACGTCACTCTTTATGTTTATTTAGTATTATTTTTTCTAAACAGAATATAATTTTTGTATAGGTTTACATTGTTACAGCACTGTTTTATAAATAAAGATTTGACTTAAAAAAAAAACAAACAGACACAAAAAAACATAGTGTCTTTGACCTCGAGACTTTGTCTGTACAGGAGAAGAGAAAGCGGGACGTGAAGAAGCGGGCAGCTCATGGAGGGTCCTCTGGCAGGAAGTCCTGCCCGTCTCCATCCCAGAGCTCAGAGTCCAGCTGCTCCGCCATGGCCAAGGACGACAGCTGCTCAGTGGACGACAGGTCAACTCTGGGTTTACGCTCCGTATCTGCTCCACCTGAGAAATGTTTTAAACCAGAAACTCATCACCCGATGTGGTTTTTTTGTTGTTGTTTTTTTTCAGGCAACTTGATCCGGATGAAACTCCATCAGAAGTTTCAGCTGTTCAGCTTCCTGCAGACCCCTCTCCATCCCCCGTCCCCAACCCAGAGTGTCCCCCATCAAAACAAGCGGTCACCAGAAAAACCCAGAACAAAAAGTACAGGCCTGAATCTGGATCAGTTTTATCTGACAAAATGACAGAAACACCACACAATGCAAGAGCCTGCAGTATTCACCAGTTTGCTGACGCTCTTCATGATTATATTTTCAGTTCCTATTTGACAGTGAAATATTTCTCTGTTTGACATGTGTTGTCTTTTAGCGCTCTTATGTTACTTTGCAGCGTTTGTGACTGACAGGCAACATTTAGAGAGAAACTGCTATAGACCGTTTTGACATGTCAGAGCAGGAATGTCACAAGTGTAGCAGCTACACAAGTTTCATATAATATTTAGTTGTATCTGAGTTTCAATACGTTTTCAAGGCAACGCAAAAACCACGACAGCACACAAATAGACCTTCAATTAATTACAAGTTTGTTAGTTACCAGCACAATTGAAAACGAAAATTTTAAGAGCTCTTCTAGATGCTCATCTTTTTTTACTTAATCTTGAGAGCCTGTTTTATTAAGCCCTGTGCAAAAGGCAGTGTCAGTTAATATTATGTTTAATAATATGCATATCCTTAAATGAATCTGTGTTAAATTAATTTCTGTTTTATCAGTGATCTGTTATTTTGTCCCATAATGTAACTGTTGTAACGTCTATAAAATGTGTGTCCTTCTTACAGCACCCCCCTGGATACTTTGAGACAGAGACACAAGGGCAAAGCTGTGCTGTCAAAGAAGAAGTTAGACAAGGACAAAAGAAGTGCGAGTATCTACCGGCGGATCTCTGCGGGCACGTAGGTCAACAGATTTGTTAAGAGCCATTTGATGACTGATGATTATTGATGATTGTTTCCTCTGGACAAACATGGACTGACTGATCTCTTCAGGTGTGGATCTTTGTGGAGACACCGTCCCCTGGCTCACTGGCTGTACCGCTGTCGCTGGGTCGTCCTCTGCTTGTACCTGCTCATGCTTTTCTGTGTCGTCACGTTGACTTACTTGTTGTGGAAGCTTCATGATGGAGCGTTTGAGGCGTGATCTGTTCGACTGGATTACACACCACGTCACCAGGACGTTGTCTGACTGTGAACATTAGTGTGTAGACCAGCTGTCTTTAAAGCTCTTTGTATATGAATATATCACATTTTGATGTAAGACTTTCTGGTTGTTCATCCATGTGTTCTGAAATACTTTGTGTTCCTTTATCTCAGATAAAAAACCTTCTACATAAAAATGCCACAAACATCATTTTCAGTCACATTTTTTTATTATAAATATACAAAAAATATCAAAACTGATACAATCACTTGGTTAGTAAAAAACACCAAACTGCAGTGAAAACATTCATCAAACCACCATTAAAGGCATCAGTGATTAATTATTAAAAGTTAATAGCAAACGTTAAAATTCAGCTTACTTCACGTCCTGGCTAGACAGATGTTAAACTTTAACTATATATATATATATATATATATATATAAATGCATTTTCAAAGGTGTATCAAGATTTTAGTAATAAGTCTCTATGTTGCAAGAGGGAAACTTTAAATAATAGATAAATATGGTGTAACATTTAAATTATATTAGGAATGGGAGAACTTATTTGAGAACTTCTGTAGGTGAATTTTATGTGCAAAGTGTGTGCCAGCCACAAAGCAACTCTTGAAACCACAGCAAGTTTATGATCCATTTGACACAATTATTGAATTGCATGAACCTCAGTTCACCTCAGGTTTTTTTTTAATAATCATCCATTAGAAAACAATTTAAAATAAATAAAACTGGCATAGCATCTTACATTAAGTTTTAAATTAAAAGAAGAGAGAGAACTGTGCTCATCAGGGTCCTGATAGGTCCGTGTTTTCTGCATCATGTCAACATACGATCTCACAGAGAGTCTAAATACTTAATAAATACAGAGATAAATAGAAAGGAATAGCATTCACCCTACTGAACATACTGCAGAGGAGCAGAGGTCTCAGCTACACCTGGCTCACGATTTCAGCATCCTCAGCCACAAACCACTGGACTGGAGTCCCGTCTGCAGCTCTCTGGAGAATCACATTCCCTGACCCCTGCAGAAAACACATGAAATCAGAACTCACTTTGTGCATAAATATATTGTTATTGAGCTGCAACACCTGTGTAGATGAGATACCGATTAGACAACCATAAAAATATTAATCTGCAGATATTTTAATATTTTAATAATTGATTAATCGTTTCCATCAATTGCCAAATCTAAATCAAATGCCAAAAGTGATAGTTCCAGCCTCTTAAATGTAAGACTTTGCTATACATGTCTACAGAAGCGTGATGCATTCATTTGAGAAAAGAATTAACGTGTTTAATATCTCACAATTCTGAGAAAATGATCTTGTTGATTCAGAAAACAGCAGATTTTTTCTGCTTAATTGAATGCATCACGCTTCCGTACTTTTCCGTACTTTCTTAACATTATTGTAAATTTCATATCTTTCGGTTTTGGGCTGTAAGTCAAACAAGATTTGAATATGTCATAATGGACTGTGATGGACATTTTCCATTGTGTTCTGATGTTGAATTTAGACAATAATCAACAGACTAATTGATTATGAAAGTAATTGTCAGTGGCAGGCCTTATGTATATTAAAACTCTAGGCCAGATTTAAGGACTCTGTCTGATGGTGGTATGTGTGAAAATCAGACAATTACCTGTTTAAATGGATGCAGGTGAGGTGAAGTGGGGCTTTTGAAACCGAGGGAGCTCAGCTGATCTCCGCAGCTCGGCCGCAACTTCTGCAGCTGATTCCTCTGGTGCCAGGACTTCAGCTCCTCTGATACAATCTCCCTGGGCATCAGCCTAATGGCATGGTTCGGGTACTCCTTCAGCGAGGGTGTTCGCACCAGCCTGGTGTAAGGTGGAGGGGGCTTTAGGATTCTCCTCGGGGACGACGCTCCCTCCTGCCACTGTCTTTGCTGATGGCTGCGTGCCACAGGAGGGGAGGACAGGAAGCATTTCCCCAGGTCCAGGTCTTGAGGGGAGAGGGGGACATCTTCTGTAATGGCCATGACATAGCCAGGGCTGGGCTGAGACTGGCTGGTGTTCTTGTGTGAGCTGGAGAAGCTGGAGAGTCCTTTTTTCTGTGCTCCAAAGTGGAATCCATACGGAGGCGGGCAGAGCTTTGGGATCTCAGTGGGTCCATCCCTGCCAGGAGAGCTGATGTAGGAGGAGGAGGAGTGCTCCGAGCTACTGTCTTCAGAGCTGGACTGGTATGGACGCAGGGGAGAGTACTCCGGAGAACGCACCATCAAATCAGCCACGCAGTGCCGCTGGGGCAGCCTGGCTCGCCCTCGGCTGCTGTCTGAGCTGAGGCGCTCCATGTCCACAGACGGCTTACTTTTGGGAAGTCTGAGGAGACAATGATAACAATCATGTTAAGTTGTAAAACATAAGTACGCATGTGGGTACGCTCTTTGGCCATCACACTTTTGATGTGTCTGACATGATGCTTTGGTGTACCTGAAGGACTGGGAGTACTGGCGACGTACGTGCAGCTCCGGGGTGGAGGGGGCACTGCTGGAGTGGTTGTGAAACAGGGCCGAGTTCTTTATAAACTGAGAGAGAGGAATCCTGCTGCTCTCTGCCGACACCTGGGTTCCTGCTGGACTACTGCACACAACAAAAACAGGAGGGACGACATGAGTCATGCAGCATGAAGGGGGTGTGGGAAGATAAACCGCTGAAAATATTCTACATGAAGCGTACATTTAAACAGACATTGGATTGTTTCGGTTGGCTTATTTTAAAAATGTCTAAAACATATTTTTTCTGCTGGCCCCGTGCACAGCAGCACATCGCTCCACCTCTGTACCGGTGCTCCTCCTCTCGTAACTGGCAGGGCTCTGATCTGAATCTACTGCAGGTAACACACTGACCATGCACGACTACCTCATACAACCCCACGTCAAATAACCTGAACTATCCCTTTAACTGAAGGAACACTGGTTTGGTAAATCCAAACAATGAACATGAGGGTCAGCTGGATGAATACTGACATGTGACACTTTGTTTTTTTTTCAACCTAATGCAATTTTCTTTTCTCTCTGATGCTCATGTTAACAGAAAAATAAACACATTTATTTGTTGTTGAGATCACAGTACAGTCATGTATCTCATGGCTGGTTATCACACTTCGGATTCCTACCTGGACCTGCTGCTGCAAGCAGACTGAGGTTTTGTGACCTTCTGGTACGGCTGGTCCAGACTGGACTCCTTCCATGGGGAGTTCTGGATGGGAGAGCGCTCATACTCCACACTGAGCTGGCTTGATGACTGCTGGGACGATGGCAGGGTCTTGGCTGACAGCTGAAGGGGTTCTGAATAGGAAGTGCCCAGCACTGGAGGAGAGAGGGGGCTGGGCGGGTCCACATCTATGAACGGTCAGAGAGCCAATCAGTCCGTCAGTATGAGGCACCACTGTCAGAGCATGCTGCTCCAAAATATCTCAGATCTACATTATCTATTACATACAGTGGTAGAGAGTAAGTACACTTACTCAAGCACTTTACTTGATTACAGATTGTTGCAGTTACAGATTCAGGTTACAAACACAAAATATATTCAGCAAGTAAACTATGATGGACTATTATACATTAAAATGTGACTTGATTGATCCCTGAGGGAAAATTCACAAGCTATCCAGCAGCATATTCAGTGGTTAAAATGATCACCACCAGCTGCAAAGTTAAACATTAAAGTGATGTACACATTAATGCATCAATAATTATCATACAATAATATAATATATATTATTATGAAATGGGACATTCTCAATGTATTTTTACTTTCGGTATATTTTGATGTAGATTTGTACTAAAGCTTTACATGCATTTTTACTTGTAAGAGTAAGAGTATTTCTACACTTTGGATCTGCTACTTTTACTTCAGTAAAAGATCTGAGTTCTTCTTCCACCATTTACTGCAACTACATGTTTCAATCAAAGCATGTTTATAAGAGAGAAATCTAAACCTATGTGTATAAATGTACTTCTCTCTCACCATCATCCAGGGCCACCACGTCAGACAGGGAGCTGTCATCAGACACACTCAGGTCTGCAGGCAGAAAAACAAGCATTTTAAGTGTCAGTCATGCTCATAGGTGTATTGCACATATTGGCCTGTAGGGGGCAGCAGTGTTCTTCACCTTTGTTTTGACTGGTTGAGTTGTTGATGTGCGGTGAGTTGCACTCGCTTTTGATCCTGTGCTGGAACACGGCCTCTTGCAGATCCTTCACTTTCTTCTCCTCCCTCTTGCACTGCTGGAGCCGGCTCTTCTTCTGTGGTTTACTGAGGTTGCCCTCAAGGGAGAGTTTGCGGGCCGCCTCATAAATCTGCTGCTGAAGGGCCAAGTCAGTTTCCAGCGCTTGCAACTCGGTATCCTGTGACAGAGACAGGTTCTGACGTTTAGTTGCAGCTGATGAGTAACAGTCTCTTTTGCTCATTTACTTTCATCAAAATTAGTGAACCGTAATCGTGTCCTGTACCTGTTTATCCAGATGGATCAGACCTTCGTCCAGCTTGAAGGAAGCTCCAATCCTCCTTCTAACCCGAGGTGGCTTCTCATCGGGCATCAGAGGATAATCTGAGGGTAGCGAACCAGTCAGCTCCTGTGACGGACAAAATAAAAGTGCTGATCACAAAACGCTAAACGCTATCACCCTGACACAAAGCATGCAAAAAACTTCACCGTTCATTTAGAGTTACTATAATGTTCCTCTTGACTATTTGCAGAGGCTATTTGTCCTCAAACAAACTTGAATCCAACATAAAATCAAAAGGCCACTGATGAACCATGAATATGTGGTTTACACAGGCACCGTCCAAACAAAGTCAATGTGTTTTCTTTTTGATTTATTAATCCAAACAAGCAGCAAACCAAGGAACAAAGAGATCATGTTTGCTGCTGCCTCTCCTGCTCTGGTAAAAAACCACAGGCCCACCCAGGTGCATGCTGGTCCTAAACCAGTCTACCTACATACATAACCAAATGTGCCCATAGCATTACCCAAACATAAACAAAATAGTAGTTAACCAAACTATCTATGCTAGATAAGCAAATAATATATATAAATATATTTATAAAAATAACAACTATCAAAAGAGAATATTATCCAAAAATAAAACAAATTAATTAAAGTAATCCAAACTCAAAACGAATAAATAAATATAAAAAAAAATCAACAAACTAGTAAATAGCTCATATACTATTAAGCACTAAATAATATCTTGGTATATATCTTGTGCTCATGTAAGAGGTAACTTACTGCCTCTCTGATGCAGAGCTTTCTCAGCTCCAGCAGGCAGAGCTCCAGACGCTCCTCCAGAGACTGGTGCTTCAGCTTCAGAGCTCTGGTGTGGGTGGTCAGGTCCTTCACAGGGGACGTGGGGCTGTCTGGACCTGCAGAGAAACACACTGAAGATCAGATCAAGCTTTCCTCATCAGCTACTGTATCAGCCACACAAATAAATTCACTATTTCTACTGTATATAATGTACTGTCTAGAATCGCACACATGAGTTGCACCACAGCCGGTGTTACTGCACTGTTTCTTCTGGACTTACACTAACATTAGGTCTTATGTCTTGTATAGGAAAAAACACAGCAACAAACCACTTTAATACTATGCAACACAGGCACTGCTGCATAGTATTAAAGTGGTTTGTTGCTGTGTTGTTTTCTCCTGATCACATGATGTGAATGTTATATGGGCTGTTGTCTGTCATATATGAACTATGACGGCCATTATTTGCTTGATGCAGATGTATCAGCATCAGTGTATGTGTTAAAAATGTCACTACAGAAACTAAACTACAAAATTTACTCACAGACATCACAGACACGAACCATACACATCATATTCTTTCCATTTCTATATCTCTATAAGTGTTTAGTGTTGTCATTTACATGTCTGTCCATTATGTGTATATGTGTACCCTTCGTGTCACACTTGTTTTTGTTAAGCAGAGTCACTACTAAAAAAAGAAAGAAAGAAAATAAGGAAAATGTTTGTGTTTATTTAAAAAAAATTATTATTGGTAGATATATCTTCTGATTTTTTAAACTTTAAACAAATATGAATATCGGCCTGAGCTGCTCGAGTTAGAATTAGTACTATTATTGTGTGTTTTGATAGTGATAAATCAGCCCTGATCTTTACATGAAATGTGTGGAAATCAGATGCTGTATTGATAATCTGTTTCATTTCTTCTTACCAGAGTGCAAGATAATCCCACTGTCAGTGTCACTGATCTCCTCTTTACTCTCGATGGCCGTCATTTTGACTCTCTGCTCTCAAGCTTTGGAAATACCTGTTGAAATAAGTTTGTTCAGATTAGTACAATTAAAGTGATCACTGAGAAGCCCACAGATTCTCCTGGTGTTTTCTCTGCCACATGGCTTCATTCATTCTCCCTCCTGCTGCTTTACTTAACAAAAGTGAATGACTGGCGAGTGTCCTTTCACACACTTATCCATGCAGCTCTGCATCTCTCCCCTCCTCCTTCCCTTTTTTTCTCCCTCCCATGCTCAATCACAAAAGAGGCAGACCCTCACGGTTGACTCGGCACATGTGCGGGGGTTAATCCGAATCGTGGTGCCATGGTGACGGGGCGCGGTGTGGCTAGCTAGGGGAGTGTGTCGCCGTGAGGCGTGTCAGAGGGCGTTTAAAGAGCCCAGACCCCGAAAAAGAAAGCAGATGGCAGCGGGAATTACCCCACTCATGGACTGCACCTGTTCCCCCCATGCACCCCTCCCTCAACTCCTATTCAACCAGTGTCCAGAAAACCCTCTGGGGGCTTTGAAGTGGAAGAATGTCTCAATGCTGGGCTTGTCCATGCAGCATCAGATCACAAGGTCCCTGCTGACTCCTGTGCAGCGCTGCCCAACTTCACAAACACACTTTCACAAACAAGCGAGCACAATTCATGTTTATGGCCCGCTCTGTTCCATTGTTGCTTTCCACCAAACATCTGACTCACAATCACCTAAAACAAGATGCAGAGAGGAACGACTGCAAGAAGAGGAAAACAGTGACAACAACAAATTGGAGATAGTGTTTGAGGATAAGTCAAGGCTTTTAAAACCAGGCCAGGAGGTCTGTGTGTGTGTGTGTGTGTGTGTGTGTGTGTGCGTGTGTGTGTGTGTGCGTGTGTGTGTGTGTTGTGTGTGTGTGTGTGTGTGTGTGTGTGTGTGTGTGTGTGTGCGTGTGTGTGTGTGCGTGTGTGTGTGTGCGTGTGTGTGTGTGTGTGTGTGTGTGTGTGTGGCTATGTGGTGAAAAAGAAAAGAAAAACAACAAAAAAAAGAAAAGTATTGGAGAAAATGCTGCTTTTATTTTTAGGTCAATTAATTTATTCTGGATGTCACATGTCTGCCACCAACCTTGACTCCTCCTTAGAAAGGCCAGAAGATCACATGAGAGAATGTTCTGGGCACTAACATGATTGAATGATATTATTAGCTTGTCTTACTTCAATGCAACACATTCATAAAAGGGAAAGTTCATAAACTTTATGACCTGGAGCTGCCTCTGTGTCAGAATCATGTAAGCAAAACTCACAGAAGAGATAAATGATGTGTTATTAGTCAGAAATAAAGGGGAGGCAGGGAGACATAAAAACAGACACCACATGAATGAATGTGTTGCTAAGGCTGCTGTGTATAATCCTCAGCTCCTGTCTCATCCTCTGTGTTTGGAGATTGGTATCAGGCCTTTTCCTGCAGGGACCAGGAAGACTCGGAGCCCGTGTGGATGAGAACCTCCTCTAACAGGATATTATTGTGTATCCCGTCGGCCTGACCCATTCACCACAGCAACTCATGTGAACTGACGCAGCTATGAGCAGCCGGTAGCACAATGAAGTACAGCCAGGCAGCTCGAGTCAGTAAAACAACACTGCAACAAAGGCCCTGTATCCACCAACCGGCCTCAATAATCTGCTGCGGGCGCAATATCTGCTGACAACTCTGCTTCAGGCCGGAGCGGCATTGTTGGGCCAATATTGAGACAAGGCTGCAGTGAGAGATGGAGAAAGGAACAGTGCTGAGTTTTTACTGTGCAAGGTCAGGGCCTGCTGCTGTACTCTCAGACGCACAGCTCCACGCTGCAGCAATCTAAAACTCATGACGTCGACAGGAATCCAGCCTGGTAATCAGAGACAGGCCGGGTAATGTGGGATTTACCCACTTACACCCCATAACTCTCTGAAGACTTTCACAAGAGTCTGTGGTCGGAGGTCTAGGCTGAGTGAGCGGGTGGGTGGGTGAGTTCGGGTAAAACAGCAAATCTCATTAGAAGTTGCAGCTCATTGCGAAGTCATTTATCATGGCTTTCATAAGAACCTGGAGTCGTGGGAGCGTTGAAATTATACAGTTAGGGAAGAGCCAAAAAAACAATACTTGTCCTGATCGAGTGGAACAGGAATAGCAGTCCATTTCCTGAAGGGATAGCTGCTGATAGCTCAGTCTCCACCCAGCGGACTACATAGATGTAGCCAAAACATCTTAATTGAGGGGAGTGTGTGATCACCGCTAATGAAGACGATCTAGAAACGTGTCAGACATGGAAGCTGAAGATCCCCACCCATCCTCGCTCGTTCACCGGACCGTGACAGTGTAACATCTACGGAAGTGGGTGTTTGTGGCAAGAGATCATGATGTGGATTCACTGTCTCGCAGACTTCCCCCACCACCCTTTCCCATGAGCCTTTGGAGCTGCAATCTCCTGGAATGCCGCCACCACCGCCGTGCTCATTACCACTGTGGTCGGCCCTGGAATTACCGACGGACCAACGGGGACCAGCCTCGCCGAGGAAACAGTGAGGGATGCCTGAAACCAGACCGAGGCCTGTTCAAACCCTGTAATTAAGATTCTCCACTGAATGCTGATACTATGGAAGAAACCAAACGACTTTACAGCATGCCTTATTTCAGAGTCTGATGAAAAGCCAAAATCCATTCAGCAAAATGGATCCACTCTGTACACAGTATGGGCTGCTGGAAGAAAAGTGCATCAATGTGGGGGAGTGTTGTTTTAGAAAAGCACGTCACTGGAGTCAGAGTTTGGAAACTCCACAGACAGCAGCAAAATGTAGACAAGAGGCTTTGATAACATTAAGTTCATCTAAGCCATAGCTGTGAGAAGGCTACATTAAAGACTCACACACTGTTCAGTAGTGCAGGGGTCTTAGTTTTCCAACAGAGACAATGCAGGGGTAATAAGCACCTACCGGCCTGCTCTCAGTCTCTGGAGGCCATATGCTGGCCAGACACACCAGCTCTGTCACAGCCCAGCGACAGCGTAAATACAGAGGGCAAGAAGAGATGTTCCATTGTTCACCAGAGGCTGAAGGGCTGGCCGG
Source organism: Seriola aureovittata (assembly GCF_021018895.1). Classification (NCBI taxonomy): domain Eukaryota; kingdom Metazoa; phylum Chordata; class Actinopteri; order Carangiformes; family Carangidae; genus Seriola; species Seriola aureovittata. The sequence goes on along the minus strand of NC_079372.1, from coordinate 4,690,477 downwards.
GGATCATGGCACCTTGTCCCTCTGAGTCATCATTTCTGAGGCCTCTAAATGGACACTGATGGTCACCCCAGGCCACGGGCAGGATGTGGTTAAAGCTTTTCACCCACAAGTACCCACTGTTAACAAAAGACCTGGGGGGACTCCAGGAGCATAACAACACAGAGGTGTTGTCTTTGGCACCACGGTAACACTGCATGTCTGTCAACATGTGGACTGCAGGACGCTGTGTTTATTCTGCTGCAGTGGGCACAAACAACTGCCACCAACCAGTGTGTTGCCCCAAATATGTCCTACAGTGTTTTCTCTCTGTGAAAGCAACCTGTTTATATTACTGGTACAATACAGAGCAAGTTATTGATCTGCAGACACTCAAGAACTCAAGTTTTCATTAATCATAATTAATGATAGTTTTAACTTTTCTTTCACAGTTTGTCAACAGACAAATAAAGCATGATTGTTAGAGGATCAGCAGCGGTGGAAGACAATAGTCATCTTAAGTAAAATTAGCAGTACCAGACTATGAAAATAATCAATTACAACTAAAAGTCCTGCATTAAAATCTTTACTTAAGTAAAAGTTCAGAGGTATTAACAACTAAATGTACTTAAAGTATTTCAGGTAAATGTAATCATTATGCAGAATGGTGGATTAGTACCACTGATGCGTTAACATGTAAGAATCAATTTAATGTCATAGTTGTTGTAGCTGTGAAATAATGTAATAATGTAGTGAAGTATAGTCCCATTGAATTGAAGTGAAAAGGAAGCAGAAAATGGCAGATAACTGAAATATTCAATGCATTACAATTAACAATTACAATTAAAATACGTAATCATTGTATTGAAATGTGGAACTTAAATGTAATATGTTACCACTGGTGGAAAGTACAGTTAAAGTACTTAACTTGAATTTCAGAGAGAAATGTTGTAGTCTTTACTACACTACATTTATTTGGCATTTAACTATTCCCTTTGATCACACATAAAAACATGCAATACGCTTCTAAAGCATACAGTCCACACAGGTGTTTGCACTTATTTGGCTGATTAGACATGATCAAGTTGAAGATGTGTAAAACTAAAAGTCCTGAAGTCCTAGAAAATTTATTTATTTTTCATTTTGCTGCACAAAATAATAAGTTGTGCACACAAATTAAAAACCTACACAATGAAAGTGCCCATTTTCCATACTGAGTACTTTTACTTGCTGCTAAGGACTTTTTAGTATTTTACACTGTGGTATTAGTAATTTTACTCTTAAAGGATGTGAATATTTCTTCCACAACTGTCGGTTACTTTACAATATGGAAGAAGAGCGAAGAGGTATCATAAAGATATATTCCTTGGAAGTGTTTGTGTTTCTAATGGTTACATACAGCCGAAACAGCCAATTCAGTTACGCTGCTAACTGTTCTGTAATGTCTGTCTAAAGTTCAGCGACAGCATCCCTTGCCTCACACTCTCCATCAGGTTGTACTCGCGTTGCTGCTCGGTTGATTTCCCTCTCTTTCACACATTAAACCTACAGAGAATAGTGTGTACTTACCTTGTGGTGTGTTTTCTGCTTCTCTACAGCATCCCCTCTGCAGAGTCTCCAGCTGTCCACACTTTCTCTGGTCTGATGTGAGGGGAACGCTTGGGACATCTGTTTCAGTCAACTCCACTTTTTCGCTGAAGGGGGAAAGGCTTTATTGAAAAGTATCTTTGCTAGCTACATAATTTATATATTACTTCATAACCCATTGTTTTTGTTGTTGTTTATCTCTTGAAACTATTTGTTCTCACTAAAGTAAGTTTTTAAACAGGAAAAGTAAACTTTTTGGCACCGCCGATCCCCCCCGGACTTTTTTTTAAATGGTCCGGTCCGACGCTGCTTTCTTTCCAGACACGCTCTGCTTATTGACACAGCACGCGACTCGCTGAGGGGCTTTTAATCTGAAGGATGAATGGCCGAGGGAGAGACAAGTTTTTGGTTAAAAAAAAGGAAAAAACTCAGGACAGCTGGCAAGTAAGTAAGTGGTGGTGTTGAATAAGACCACACTCATGTCGGCCAATTTGTACCACCCATCTATCCTAGATTACATTTAAAACACAATTAAATAGAGACAAATGTAGACTGGTTTTGATTGACAATTAGCATAAATAAGAAGATTTATTTCTTCTTCGTCTGTTGTGTAAAATATTTTCTGCACTTATCTGGGTTTTAATTTCTTTATTTAGATTTTTGATTATTTTGCACATTGTTTTCATTATTGTTTTTGATAGGCACAATGGTGAAAAGCAACTCAAATGCCGTATTTAAATACAAATTTGATATACCTGACTTTTTCTATTTGATTCTACACTTTCAGATAAGGTACCATTTACAATGACTATATAAACTGTGATTAATGGCTTTATTAATGGTTGATAAATCGCATAGTAATCATTTGTGGACCAGTTATGAGCCATTAATAATGACTTTTAGGTTGCCAGGTTGTAAAAAATCATCCTCCAGCCTGACACTTTGGTAGCACCTAAATCCAACCCCTCACGTCTGCACTGGACATACGTGTTAGTAAGCCATTCAGGAATGGTAATAGTCATATTGTAAAAAGCCATCAGCAAAAGTTAGTCACCTATAAATGTTAATAATGTCATTAATAAATGGTTCAATATTAATCAATTTAGTTTCTTGTTATTAATGTTGATTAGCTTTTTATAACTGGATTTTGGACTGGACAGTTCCCAAAGTTGACTGGTCAACAATTTCCATTCTTCTTATTAATGGCTTATAGTTGATCTATCACATATAAGTAACTATTTATTAACTGCTAATAGAGTAATTAATTACAGCTTATAAACCCTATATAAATGGTGCCTTACCAGAGAGCCACACCTATACTTTTGTGCCACTACATTTCAGAAGTACATGATGTACTTGTTACTCCTCTACATTTGTTTGACAGCTAATAATTACTCTGCAGAGTCAGCTTTTACATAGAAAACATGTGATAATCTCATAAAATGTTATGTATTATCCTGTCCTACTAATGCAATATTATCTAATAATATACACTTTAGTGAGAGCTTTTTAATTTGGATACAGTTGTTTTTTTTTAAATGTTACTTCTGTACTTTTACTTATATGTGAAAGTACCGAAGTAAGTGTAGGATTATTACTTACTTATATAACATATTTCACAGTTACACATTTCTTATTATACTTCTGCTAAAATAACCTAAATGTAATTCTGAAACAGGCTACTTTTATTTTACCTTCAGCCATTGGCTTCACTGACTATCCCAAATGTCTCCAGTGCCTTAACCAGGCCCTTGGGTATTCCCAGCCTATATATCCTGAAAAGCCTCCTCCAGATGGCCTGTGCTTTCTCCTCTCGTCCCGTGATGGAATGAAAAGATCAGCTAATCAAACAAAGTCCCATATCCATGCGAAAGAACCGTGAGAGTCCTCAGGGAGAAGAGCTGCATGCAAATCAGTCCCCAGTGCTTTGAATGGTGTCCAACAAAACAACACATCCCTGCAAACCACGAAGCCTTTATTTCCACAGCACACGGACACACTAAAAATCAAAAGTCATGACAGAAACAGATAAACAAACAAGCAAATTTGTAACACTGGGGGATTTCTAGTGATACAAAACAGATCTGTTGGGGAACGCATCTGTTAGCAATCCCATAACAGTAGTGTTTTAAAATAAGAATTAGGCTTGACTGATGTGGCCCTGAAGAAGCATGAGAAGTTGATTTGAAAATATAAATAGTACAATTACCATAGAAAACATAAAAAATATCCAACCTCTGAACAGTAGTAGCTTTCCCTTAACAATTAAATATTGATCCACATAAATATAAATAAAAAATGAGCACTCCCTCATCAGAAACAGAACTGTGATTAAGTTTTACAAAGACATTTCTAAATATGGAATACCTATTTCCTTTGTATGATTCCTGATATTTCCAAATGCAATTTAAAATCCATGACGAGATCCAAAGCCTGTAGGTGCACCTGTGATGTTTGTCTATATAGGCTGTGTAACTCAGCAGACAGTGAACATAAAGATTTAGGGCCACTATGGTGAGATGCTGCAGGGGCTGATGGGAGCCTTAGGGCCTCACTGCTCAAATGCCTGAGTGCGCCTCAGGTTGTCCTTCACACGGACAAACTCCGGGATCTTCTGCTGGTTCTCCCGCCGCCTGATCTCCTCCTGCTCGTACTGGGGGAAAATAAATACAAAGTCAGTGTATCTGCTCTTAGCCAGTTAATGTCATCCACCTCATCCATCATCCAGCTGGTCCAGACCAAGAGCAGTTTACCTCTCAGTCTGGGCAACATTTCAAACACCAAAGGTTTAAAAAGAGAGTATAAATGTCCCAGAGTCTGCTGTTCCAAAACGACTTTTTAACCTCACAAGAGCTGAGACGGATAACAAATCTTGGGGGTATTTGGCCATTAACATTTAGAACTGATTAACACTGGCACAAGATATCATCTGTTGAAACCTTTAATATGGAAATTTCATTACTGCCAAGTCTCTCAGATCCTTTACTTAAGTAAAAGTACAGATATGACAATGCAGAAGTGCTCCACACACCACTAGCAAAAACCATTCATTCAATATCCTGCTCAAGTAATAGTACAAGTAGGCTACTTATTCTGCAGTGAAATGGTCACCAGATAAATCCTAGGGGTCTGGAGATAAGCAGGTTCTGATACACACATTTGTTTTCATTTGGACTTTTTCTCTAATCTTTGCTTTTTGTGAAATATTTATATATAATTTGACCTCTTCGGATGTTGAACTTTTATTTGCTAAAACCATCTGAGAAGTTTGTAGGAGTTTAGGCTCTTTGTTAGAAAACTCATAGAAATCTGAAATGTGACAATGGACCAATGCACTTTTTTGTAAAGGGTCGTAGGTAAAGGCAAAGGTTGGGAGGCACTGGCCCTTAAAACCTCTGAATTCTCAAACTCTTGTTGTAACAGTAATAACAACCACTGTGTGTTTGGGCCAAAGTGAATTCATTTGTATTTTATAATCACTTTGTGAAAAGTCTCTCAACTGTATGTTATGTGCCTCTGACCTCTTGCAGCTTCTGTTGCCTCTTGCGGAGCTCTGTCTCCAGATCTGAGGGCCCCCGTCGTGCCATCTCCTCCTCCTTGTGCAGCTCCAGTCTGCGCTGCTCCAACACTCGCTTCAGCTCTGGTTTCTCCTCCAGCAGCAGACCCCTGCACGGTCAGCCAGAGTCATAGTTACACACAGGAACACCCCACCCCACCCCCTCATCCCCCCCGCCCCTGCTCTGTTTCAATTCTTGAGAGGATCAAAGGTGTTTTTAGTGTTTGGCCTCCTGTACCGTTTATGGCTGAGCAGCAGCTCCCGGTGCAGGTTCTGGTAGCTCGGTGTATCCACTGACGAGCCGTTCAGTTTCCTGGGCTGAACGTTGTCGTCACTGCTGAAGTCTGCGGTGGACTGACGGCACAGCGGCGGGTGGCCAACAGAGTTCTCTGAGCAACACAAAGCACCTTATATCTGTACTTTTAATACATTCAACCAGAATGATAGAAAACTACTCTTATAATAGATTTTTTATAAAAAGTTTGACTCGACACAACCATCAAACTGTAAGTGACTGTCAAATAGTGACCGAGTATTTGTATATTCTTGATTATTTGAGTCACAAAGTCATTAGATAAATTAAATAAAGTATAATAATTTCAGTGACCAGTTGAAAATATGAAAACCAAATAACACTTAAAAACTATAATGGAGCCAGTCTGATTTAATTTCAAGATAATTCTATCAAACAAACCAATCAATCATTCAAAGAGACTGATTGATCTACAATTTTTGATTGCTCAAACTGATTAAGTAATCAAACATTTGATTTGTAACAGCTGAGTGATTCTTCTATCAATCAGATATTCTAATCCACAGTATCATCAGCAGTATGTGTGCTTCTTTTATGTGTTGCTCAGCATTAAGATACCTTTTTTGTGATGCCCATATCCTGGTTTCTGTCGGTTAAAAAGTGTGAAGGAAGAGAAAAGAAGAGAGCCAAACATGATACCGTTGCTGTATGAAAACTGGTTTGTCAAAACATTTTCTTTATTTTGATTGGACAGAAGGTATAATTAGATAAAGGCTAAAAGGGACAGTGCCCGCTGCGTTGCTTAAGCAGGTGAGCTGTGTTTACTTGGAGCACGGAGGTGATGTAACAGCTCTGTCAGCCTGTCAGGTTTGGCACGGCAGTGTCTTTGGTCAAACAGAAATGTAGGCCTACGTATGTAGAAGTAATTCGGAAGAAAAATATATAAATATCGGTATTTATTACATTCATGATCTAACCACATTGGATGACATCCTGCTGTAACACAACCAGACAGATACCTCTGCCACACCCAGTGAAACCAGATCACCTGGAGGAAGGGATCATATTGAGCAGGGAACAGCTGGTAGATGCTGTTGTTGTCCTGCCTTGCTCAGATAGGTAGCAGCATATTTCTGTTATAAACTGTCCTACAGATGACCCATATGGTCCTCAGGCTCTGTATTTGGGATTGTGCCTTTTACTGTCCCTGTCACTAAGCCTTCAGATCCTGTCCCTCCTCTGGCCCCTGCAGAGAGGTTGAGCTGGGAGATAACCTGACGGGTGTCCTACCGGTTGGAAGCCATTGTGGATGGATTCCAGCAAAGTCGCTTCACCTGATCTCTCACAACTTCTCCTTCTCTCTAGCACAGACTCCCCGACTTGACACTCTCACTGAGTGACACCTGACACTCAGTTGTCACAAGCTGATTCTCAAATGTAGCGCTGACATACTTTTACCCTCAGAAACATCAGCAAAGTTTTTAATAGACTGAATTTTGGTTTTTGAGGTGCACATCCAATGGTAGCCAAAGATGAATACCTTGTGTTTCCAAAATACTGCATCTCTCAAAGAGAGCTTGACTAAAACTCAACCATGTTTTTTCAGGTTTTCCATCCTGGTATATAAAAAGGATTTCATAACCATGAGTCAGATTTTTACATGCAACATGTGGCTACTTCAGTTTTCTGACGTGACCTGACCATTTAAGTATCCACAAAAGGCAGAAAGATGCTCATGAGGATAAAATATACACACTTAATAAATCTTGAGTGTGATGATAACCCACACTGTAGCCTACTGTTTACCTAACTAAAGTAATTTCATATTTTATAATTTAGTTAGAGACGGTAATGGACTGTCATGAAGTGGCTGAATCAGATTCAATCATCTTGATTGTCCTATAATCTTGAGGGTAATTCTGGATTGTCCCAACAACACTATCCTGTAATAAAGCATACACTTATATTTTTTTTATCAAAATATAAATAATATTAATAAGGATATAAAGTCTGTTGGACACATAGAATTCAAAATTAACCACCACTGTAAACTCGCTGAGGTTACACTCACAGCTTGACCAAAAGTCAACTAAAGCTCTGACAGATGGCCACCAGATCAGACATTAACCTCTCACTCACCAGACAGCAGTTCTTTATTGTCTAAGTAAACAACTTCCAAAAACTCACTCTTTTTGCATTTGACCCCTCCATGGCAGGATGGTGGAGGTGCACTGTTTCTGTCCAGTAACAGTTCCCCTGTTTTAGTCCATTATTCAAAGAATCACCGCTCCTCACATAGTCAGTCTGTTGTCTGTCTCTTTGCTACATCCAAATCCAACATACTGCTGCTGATGAGGGCTCCTCGGACTCAGTGTGCCATCTAGAAGTAGTCAATAGTGGTAGTAGACACTGAAATCTTGTTACGCCATTCAAGATTACCTCACAACCCCCACAGGGCACAGGACGCTAGATTAGTTAATTGCCGCCGACACAAATGCAGCTTAAAACCAACCTAACACGGCACTATTACCAGTCGATTGCTCTACCAGCGAGCCCATTAATACTGACAGAGACTCCAACAACAGAGGATTTCAGGCAAAGAAACATGCTGTATTTTGTGTACAGTGGTCAGATTTCTTTTACACTGTGTTCATTGGTTTTTGGAGACATACAGTTCAAATAACAATTAGTTGAAATAGATATAAATCAATTAAGTAATTCCTCACATAGAGATGGAAATAATCAAAACTGTGTGTAATCAAAGTTTTCACAACACCTTTTTCTCACAGTCACACGGCTTGTGCAATAGACAAACTACGTATATGGTTTCTGAGCAATACCCAGAGATAGAAGTATAAATAAAATAAATTTAAAAAAAAATTTATTTACTCACCAGTCTTACAAGAATCTGTTCTACATACAGTACTATATATACTCTATGTATAATATCGGTTGAAAGGAATTGAGACCAAGCATTAAATATTTTCCAGTCATTTAAAATGTATTGCTGCCCATGATGCCAATATCCTTAAAAATTACATTTACAATCAATTCATTAACTTTGAATGAACCCTCCCATTGGCAAGGATCTCCTGGCTGTTCCTTGATCAGGGTTGGTAACTTGAGGTGACAGAGCCTTTGTTGTCAAAGCTCTGCATGCCGTGCCAGAGGAAATCAGGCTGGCCACCTCGGTATCAACCTTCAAGTTTCTTCTCTAAACACACTTAAACAGACAGGCATCTACAACTTCCTGTTCTAGCTTCTCTCATTTAGTGTGTTGAGCTTATCCTTTAATTTATGTGCATGCATTTTGAGAGTTTTGTTTGTAGTTTTTGTTTCTTGTGTCTCAGTCTTTTGGGTTTTCCTACTTTAGTTGGATCTTGGTTGTTTTAATCTGTTGGTATTTCTTTGCTCTTCAAAGCACTTTGAAACTATCATTTTGAAAAGTGCTTTACTAATAAAATTATCATTATCATTATCATTATTATTATTATTGACTGGACAATTAATTGAAATATTATCACAATATGGCCAAGTGTGATATCCAAATCGCAGGAGCTGCAATTTTATGTCGTATGTGTGACAACATACCATAAATGAATCGTTGTGGTGTTACAGAGATTATATATATATATATTATATATATATATATATATATATATATGTATATGTATTATATATTCTCTATATGTCAGGGTAAATGACAGAATAAAAACCAGATCATCATAATTTGAATGAATGAAATGCATACCAACTGAAATTGTGACTCATCACAATTGAATACCTGCCAAAAAAATCGCAATCTGATTTTTTATTTAAAATTTGATGGTGATTATTATTATAAGATATTACACTTATTTTGTGTTCATATAGGCAGTATTGCTTTTCTGTAAAATTGTAATTTATTCATTTAATGAAAGAAATATCAAATAAAAGGAGAGCGGTCGTTTCCGTTAATGGCCACATGAGGTCAACATACAACTATATGTTCTGCTTTCATTGTCCTATGACTCCATCCGGTTTTTAGATATAAACCCCGCCCCGGAAGTCCCTTGTCCGCCATAGTTTGAATGGCTTGTGTCGTGAGTGTGTGTATGTAAGAGAGAGTGTTTGGTGATTGTTTGAATGCGTGAATTTAGCGTGTTTGTGAGTGTGAATGTGAATTTCTTTAAAAACCTACACACTGATCTTATTTGATCCGGTCAGAGTTCGGCTCTGCTCTGATCGGAGATGATAGGAAAAGCGCTCGCTAGCCTCCGTGGCGATGAGCAGCAGGCAATAGTGAAACCTCCAGGGCCTTCCACTGCTTCATGTTGTGGTGAGAGGTGATGAATTGATCAGATATACTAGTTCTGGTTGAGTTTGGGATTCATCTCAAGCTTCACGATGAACAATGAGTAAAGAGGCGATTCTGATCTGACCACAACTGACAAGCAGCGACGACGAGCCGTGGACGGTGGATGTTTGAACCGTTTTAACCGACCGATTCGAACGACCTGCGTATTTGCTCACGAGACTGTTTGAAAAGAAACAATGTCGTCATAATGTGAGAACCGTCGAAACGTTTTCATGTATTCTGAGGTGAAAAGTAACTTTACGTTCAAGCTTTTGAAGAACTGTAAGAGCCAATTTAACCAAAAATACTTTTGGTAATTGGTGATTTTAAATAAACGAAAAACATCCTACATCATCGACCTAGAGTGGGGCTTTGCATAGAGTCTACGGTCATTGTCCGGTCTTTGTTTTCTGTTTTTCTAGCTCTGTACACTTTCTTTTCAACAACAAACACCATACAACCACAGCAACTATTTGAACATAGAGGAGCATTTAACAGTAGTAATGTTACGTGAGAGGCAGAGAGCTCCCTAACTTGAATGTGTGAAAGAGTTCGCCTTTTCAACTTCAGGGGTCATACTGTGTTCACAGCTGGTTTACTTGCCAACAAATGGCCAAAAAACAAATCAGTTATTGAAGGTTCAAACTTCACTATCTGTTCCCCCGTCTTCAATGATATTTCCACGTTTTCAAGTTTGCCATAAAACAGTTCTCATATACCCACACAGTACTGTACATGCGCAGAGGTTGTAGGCACTAAAAGTAAAGTGAGGACGTTTTCAAAAGTAATGCCATGAACAGTAGTTTAACATCATACAAAGTGCAGTTAACAGAAAAAATCCCAAAACAAATCAATATTTGGTCTGACCAGCCTTTGCCTTTAAAACAGCAGCAGCAGAAATCTCTTAAGCAATTTCCATGCAAGGGACTAATCAAAAGTCATTTTTCTGTGAAAATGTATAAATGTTCTTTTTTTCAGAACAGAAAGTACACTATATACACAGTTGGCAGTTTATCAGCCACATTTAATTTACTCTTAAACTGCAGTAACCTCCATGAATTACAGTAAAGTGCAGTCTAATACAAATTAGACTGCATTAGTTTTAGCTAGGTCTACCTGATCAACTGGCAACTAAGTGGACAACATATACACACACAACTCATCATATCAGACCCAGTAACTGGGGGTATTAATGAATGGGAGAAACTGATGAATAAAACCATATTTTTGTTTTTAAAATGTTATATTGTGGTATTCTCCCCATTATGTAATGAACACAAAATATTTGGCTTCATCCTGTAATTGGATTATTCTTCTAGTCTTTGAGTCTTCTAGTAAAATTCTTAATATCCATTCAGGACTTTATTTATTTTTACAACCGTATCAGTTTCTCTTTACAGAAATCACAGGGATATTCAACAATTAATCCTGATCTAAATCATAATATACATTACTGTTTGGACTTATTCATATTATAAGCATAAAATTCAAACAGGTCAAACAGCACATGTTCAAAACACAGAATAAAACAAAACAAAATTATATGTGAAAGCACATATGTACACTTAGCTTTAAATCTCTTTAAATGTAGATTAGTGGGTAAAAGGAAGGTTTTATTCATCAGGCCGTACACACTGTCTCGCGATAATGAACGCTACCTTTGACAATGACGTCGGCCTTTGTGTTTACACGTGACTGCCTTTGTCCAACCAGCTCTCAGATACGACTCGGCGAGGCGCGCGAGGGTGAACGGCAGTGCCTGTGGCTGTTTGAGGCAGGCTGCTCTGTTTTTTTATTTTAACCATGGCGGAGCCCAGCAAAAAACAGCGAGTAAGTCAAGTTAACAGCAGCTCACAAACGTGTTCCGGCACCGCCAACACGATTAAGGGCAGTCCGCGCGATGGAAGTGGAGGAGACGGTCGTTTTGTGGAAGGATCCATACTTCGCATCACTATGAAAAACTTCCTGTAAGTTACTGCTCCTCACCTGTCATTCAACAACAACAGAACAACGTATTTAAGGCGGCTGAGGTTGATGATCGCTGGACGGCTTGGCTAACACATTAGCGCTTCCTGGCACTCTATTTGGATGCTTTGACCTCCATGTAAACATGACAAAGTCGTTCACCCACCGAGAAAGGCCAGGCTGTGTCAGTGGCTCCAACGCTGTCATGTGAACTTATGTGTCCTCTCTATAACTGACAAAATCAAGTCCACATCAGATACTTTAAGTTAAAGTCAAAGCTTAAGACTTCAAGGAACGAATTCAAGTTGGGTTTTAAGATTTAAAGCGAGGTGTCCAAGTCAAGCCTTCGCAATGGCTATTCCTACCATTTTCACCTCGTGCATAAGTTTTAGGGACTTGTTAAAAAATAGAGTAAGGCGAGGATGCTTTTATAACAGCACTAATTCTCCTGGCTACACTTGCGCCCAGCTTTTTAAGGTACTCAGCAGGTAGGTTGTTGTGAGCATCTTGGAGAACTTGCCAGAGTTCTTCTGTGGATTTGTCTCAGTGTCGTCTGTCTCTTCAGATAATCACAGACTGTTTCCATGATGTGAAGACCATGGCTCTGTTGCAGGACTCCTTGCTCCTCTTGTCTCTTCAGATAGTTCTTTATAGCTCTTGGCTGTATGTTAGGGCTGGTTGACATGCTGCAGAGTGAATTTGGGACCAATCAGAAGCCTCCCTGACGTAATGAGTGATGGATAAGAATCCAAACATCTAAAGTGCAAAAACCTTTGAACAGTACTGTACATTCAGTTGCTACGTTATCCGGTAAAAAGCTACTGCAGTCTGATACAACTGTCTCCTGACACAATTCACCCTTCATGATTGTTACAATGTTCAGGGTTTGTTGAAACTGTTCAACTTCAAGGTCATTAAAGAGCTGTTAAAGAATACTGGTTACCTGTCGTGCTTTACACTGAGAGGTGTTTCTAATATTTTATCCAATAAATAATGAATAAATATGTAGTCTATTTAGTAGAGTAGTCCACCTTACTAAAAAGTTAGACTATATTAAATGTTAGTAACGCTATAGCGTACAGCCGAATACAGTTCAACAGCACCACAAACTATAGCTCGACCAATACAGGATTTTTGAGGCCGATAATGATATTGAATCCAATAATGATATATCGGCCAATATAATTTTTTTTATACACAACCCACAACATATATAAACATTTTTGATCATGTGCCCTTAATTATTATAATTTTTTTTTTTTTAAACAATTGTGACCAAGAAATGTACTGAGCAGGACATTTTACAGTTGAAAAATAGATTTCTCATCACTCTGTGTTTCAAAAAGTTGGAAGATAAGCGTTAAGATACAAGCAGATGTTTCCTTAGCACTGTGTGAGCTGGCAGTCAAGAGGCTTTAGCTAGTAGACTACAACCACATGAGCACGATCCCTAAAATCTGAAGGATTGTTCTGTGTTTTAAGTGCTTAGGATCTCTGCAAAATGCCCTTCGTCATTGTTTATCTGACCTCTCTGTAGCTTGGTCCTGAAAGACCTTGTGCAATAATAACTGGTGCATCTGTTCTTCACACCCAGACAGCCAGGTGATGCACATATATAACCAAACATTTAAAATGTAATGTGTTTATCGAAGCACTGAGGCAATCAAAGCATTTTCAGTGCTAAATTGTTTAGCAGAGGTGGCGAGGCCACTCAGATCCTGAAGTGACTTGTCTCGGGATCAGCTTAGTCAGTAGACTAAAGTGTAAACAATAGCCACACATGTCAGATATGCTTTATGAAATGGCACTCTGGCTCTCATAAGATTGATGTTTTAATTCATAAAACTGATTTTTGTGATGTTAGTAGAGGCTGTCCTTATTTCAGGCAAGGTCAACCACCTCTGCTGTAAAATATTGCAGGAAAACCATAGATATCTCCTTTGTGCTTTGACAGGACCTATGACTACTCTGTGGTGTGTCCTGGACCTAATCTCAACATGATTGTTGGAGCCAATGGAACTGGCAAGTCCAGCATTGTTTGTGCCATCTGTCTGGGTCTGGCTGGCAAGACCGCTATCCTGGGCAGAGGCGACAAGGTAAGCAGCAGGGAAACACCGCAATTTGCAGACGCACTCTGATCAGGCCTTGGTTTCTTTGCAGAACGCCAGTGAGAGAACTTGGTTGCATGATACGAGGTTAACAGGCAGGTTTTCAGCTCAGCGCACCAGCAGAACTGTTACATGTTATTTGAATGTCAGTCATTGTCCTCTTGCACTGAATGTGATGGTTTGTTTCATCTCCCTGCACCAGTGTCTCCCAGTCTAATTATTATACAGTTATTTTAGCTGACAAATAAGTTAATTACAATTGTGGTGATTGTTAAAAGGATTTGTTTGTGTTTTTTCTCTAGGTTGGGCTTTATGTCAAACGTGGGTGCCATAAAGGTTTTATTGAGATTGAACTGTAAGTTATGTGAAATAGATTGCAGACACACACTGTTGTTTTACTAATACTAATAAACTTTTACATAGGTGAAATCCTTTAGTGTTACGTTGTTTGGAAATTCCCGAGTTATCCATTTAGAAATCATTAAATATTATTCTTGTTAATGTAATTCAGTCATTTAAAAATAAGTTTCACCATAAATGATACTACTGTTTGTTTTACTTTTCACCAGTGTTAAGTCCATTTTTCCCAGTGCTAGATGTAGCAAATAGTCGAATCATACTCCTCGTTTTTATTCAAGGTGCAAGAACGGTGGTAATATAGTGATTAATAGAGAAATCCATGTGGAGAACAATCAGTCTCTGTGGATGATGAATGGACGACACTGTAACCAGAAATCAGTGGAAGAGGAGGTCAAGGCTCTGCGTATCCAAGTCAGCAACCTCTGCCAGTTTCTGCCTCAGGTATGTGTTCATCACACGTGCACATGGGCAGCTAATTAAAAAAATGAATTATTTGTGCAGTTATGAGAATGACCATAACAGTCCTTTATTAGGACGAAGGCGTCTTAAATGTCGTGTCTAACTAACATCTGCTTCATTGTTTTCCATTTTCCTGCTGGTTTGTCTTTTCAGGAAAAAGTGGGAGAGTTTGCCAAAATGTCCAAAATTGAGTTGTTGGAGGCGACTGAGAAGTCAGTGGGGCCACCAGAGATGTACGAGTACCACTGTGAGCTCAAAAACTTCCGCAACAAAGAACGAGAACTGGAGGTAAACGAAAAGGCTTTATACAAATATTTTGAATACGCATTTTTGTTGAAAATTGAATCTATATATAAAACAATACTACAACAGAATTAAACTTTGTTTTGTATATCTCTTACCATTAATATCTAGCAGGAGTTCATGTATGTTTGTCACTTCTCTACAGTTTTTAACAAAACAGATTCACATCAATAATTATTAGAATCAATTATTTCTCTTTTTCTTACATATTAAAAACACGTAAAGGCAGCTTTGCTTTGGGCTCTTCTAGGTTTTTCAGTGTTGTGTCGGTGCTTTGTTTCCCTTTTAGAATGTCGTGAAAGAGAGGGCTAGCTTCCTGGAGAAGGCCAAGCAGAGGAACGAGAGGAACAAACACGATGTGAACCGCTACTATGAAAAGAAGAGGCATCTGGATGTGATTGAATTGCTTGAGAAGAAGAAACCGTGGGTGGTGAGTGGTTGGAACGAAACACTGTGCACAAGAAAGAGAGACAAATAAACAGAGCGTGCAGTCGGAGAAGAACTGGTCTTTCGACTGTGTTAGATCTGTCCCTGTTTCTCTGTGGCACTAGGAGTATGAGACCACCCGTAAGGAACTCGAGGGTGTCAAGGGAGAGCGAGACGAGGCCAAAAAGCAGCTCGCCGCGCTGAAGCAGGCCCAGACGCCCATGCTGAGGAAGATCCAGCAGATTGACAACCAGCTGAAGCCCACTGAGGCACAAATAAAAGCCAAGGTGAAAAAGCAAATATTGTTAGACTCTGAGTCTAACAGGCTTCAAAGAAGAAATATGGGCAGTGATATGTTATTATTCTGTAGATGTGTAGAAAACTAATGAGATCTGTTTACTTTCAGGCTGTTTGGTTGTAAATTTATAATCTATTTGTAATATTGTGCCCGGCATTAACTTTCACTGATAGGTCTGAATCTGGTACCTACAGTACAACAAGTGCACTTGAGTGGTTTTATTTATTTATTTATTTTGGCATCCATGAGAATTTCCCAGGAATTGTAATTACAGATTAACGAGAGCATTATGCTGCCCAATAAAATGCATAATAAAAGAAAGGCTAGGGTTTTTGAGCATGTATATACTACTGCAGTGTTAATATTTGTGATCTCACGATGGTAAAGATGAGCTTGATGTTTTGCAGACTACTGCGATCAAAGAAGCCTCAAACAAGTGCAAACAGAAACAAGATCAGTTGGATCGAAAACACAAAGAGGTGAGACTCTGCACTTTCTTTTTACTCAGAAAGAGGTAGAAAATCTCTCAACACTGAAAACACGTAATCTATGGTGTTGTCATACTTGTCAACGTATGGAAGAATGTTGCTTTTATTTTGGAAAAACTAGGTTTTCTTGTTGTAATAAAAAAGAAAAACAGTTAAAATCAAATTTTGATTTGTAGCTACCATTGATTTGCAATATGCATTCATTATTATTAATATTATTTATTTTTAGATATTATTGAACAGGAGCTTTATATTTGTGAGTGAACAGAACATCAGAACATTATCATTTTTGTAACAATGTAAAGCATCCAATAAACATGCCACTGTGCATTAAGTTTATTTTGAAAACTTTTCCTGTCCAGCTGTCCAATCTGCAGCTGTACGTTTTTCATTATGAGTGACACTTCCTCTCTTCAGATCGACGATATTAAACAAACACTGAGACTGAAGCAGATGGAGGAGGAAGACCACCAGAAGCGAATCAGCAACACCAGACGGACCATTGATGACTTGAAGGCAGAGCTCGCCAAAGTCGGCGATCAACCAGATGTGACACCGCGGATCAATGCCATCAATGTCGAGCTGAGATGCATCCAGGAGGAGAGAGCCAAGATCGAAGGAGAGAAGGCCGACCTTCGCAGGGAGAAAGACAACCTCTTTGCTGAGTCCAGGAGTGAGTGTTTCCCACAAACCACAGTGTCCTCTGAACCACCTTCGATAAGCAAAGATCTAATTATGAAGCATATTAAACATTATAATGCTGCTCACTCATGTTTCATGTAGGTTATGTTTATTCATTTTTATCGCCAGTGTTGGAGAGAAAGCTCAATGACATGAACAACATGATGAACGCTAAAGAGGAGAAGCTGCGAGGACGCCACAGGGACACACATGTTGCTCTCCAGTGGCTCAGACAGAACAAACACCAGTTTGGTGGGAATGTCCATGAGCCTATGATGCTGGTGGTGAGTCCCAGAGAACCAGGAGGGTCATACTTCACTTAAACCGCACTATTTAATATCGTTTAGCTACATAGAGTTAATGGATTATAACACAGTATAATGTCGTCGTAAGCAGGTCAAGTGTTTATTATTGTATATACAGTATATATGTGTATATATGTGTTTGTGTGTGTGTGTATATATATATATATATATGCTTAGAACTACATTATAGTGTGTTATACCATCATTATCATCATTAATAGATTAAAAAGGTGAAATTGCTTCTTTCTGTAATTGTTCACGCAACGCCTGAAAAAATAGTAGAAGAATTTATTTAGGACACTTTCCCTTTTAAAAAAAACAGAAGCTTGGGTGATTTGTATTTTTAATATTAGTTATGGATCTTTCTGTATTCCTCAGATCAATGTGAGAGATCATCACTTTGCCAAGTATGTGGAAAACCACATCTCATTCCACGACCTGCGGGCGTTTGTCTTCCAGAGGAAAGACGACATGGAGAAGTTCATGATTGAGGTCAAATTATAGTTGAGCTAAATGTCACACAAAACCTAACCTTGTGTGAGGAATCCAGTTTTCACCCTCCCAAAAAATCAAAACGTTTAGTTTGTTCTGTTCTGACCCTCAGGTCCGTGACAAGATGAACTTGAAGGTGAACTCCATTTCTGCTCCGGAGGAATCGTGTTCTAAGCGGGAGCCGTCCCGAAATATTGAGTCCCTGAGGTGAGAGAAAATGAATTGGTCAAATGAACTGTATTTATTTGTGTATGTCTATTTTTTTTATATAATTGTGTCTCCGTCTGTGACCATTACTTTTCTGTTTTCACGCGTATTTTCTTATTTTTAATTTTCTTATTTTTGAATTTGCAGGCGTTTTGGGTTCTTCACGTACCTACGTGAGATGTTTGATGCGCCTGATGAGGTGATGAGTTACCTCTGTCACCAGTACAAGGTACATGACGTCCCTGTGGGCAATGAACAAACCAAAGCCATGATTAAAACGGTAAGTTCATTTAAATTCAACCTCTTTGGTGAAATAGAGAAATTGTGGTGGAGACTGGATTTGTCAGTGAGGTTTATAAATGAGCTCCACCCAGAAAAATTACATAGAAATTAGCCCTTTATTTATTTTTATCTCCTGCCTTTCAGAGATGTCACTAAGATGCATTCTTCATTTTGATGTGGATGAAGAAATTAGATGCTGAATTGAAAATGTAATTTCATTTCTGTCTGAGGCCAGCAGAGATATTATTGATTACTCGGCTTGAAAGGAATCAATGTTTCTGTCCGTTTTCTTTCTCAAAGGTGATTGAGGAGCCCTACCTCAAGGTGTTATACACGACAGAGGAGAGGTACTCAGTGAAGAGGTCCTTCTACTCCAACAAGATTAGCACCAGTAACTCTGCGGTACACCCTTCCCAGTACCTCATCATCACTGTTGACGCTGAAGAGAAACGGCAGCTGGAGCAGCAGATGAAGGTGAGACACTGGAACAAACGTGGAAGCGCAGAACGAACAGTTTTCTTAAACTCCAACGAGAGTTAAGCTGAGGCGTGAGTTTAACTGTCAACCCCCGCTGTAACCAGGCGTGTGAGCTGAAGTTACGAGACATCGATGAACGGATGAAGGCTCTGCAGAAGGAAGCGGCCGCCCTGGATCGCAGCGACAATGAACTGTTGACAGAGAAGAAGCGTCTCTCGGAGCTAAAGGGCAAAAAGAGACAACTGGAGCAGAAAATCAGCACCAAACAGGACAGGTAAATCTGAAGGAATACTAACAAGCACTGAAAGTTTTCTCCCTGTATCATCTCATATGTTTACATACATAACACATGTTTTAAATAATCTCTGTAAAGTTTGGTTAATGCAGATTTTAAGAGTTGGTTGCCTGCCCCCCTCCTCCTCCCATGTGTTCAGTCTCAGGCAGATGGAGCAGAGTGTTATTGACCTAAAGAAGATTGAAGAGGAGACAAAAGAGAAAATAGCGTCTGTCAATTCCCAGAAGGTGGCCATAGTCTCAGCATTCATGGCTCAAATGAAGGTGCGGATAAATGAAGTTATAACTAAGATCCTTTATGTCACTGCGTTGCATTTGGGAGCTGTGCTAAGATGACATTTAGAATTAAAATATTAACCTGTTGTTTCTTTGACTCCTTCTTTGTGTCGGTGCCCACCTCCGTTCAGTGTTGTCATGCTTTACCTCCTTCATTGCACCAGAACTTCACCTCCTAGTAGACATTATGTCTGACTTATATTGTTAATGAATTAAATAGATTTTTCAGAATATTGCTTTTTTTCATGTCTTGTTAGCAAAATCCAAACCTGAGCTCAGGATCTTTCTCTGCCTTTTATGTGTCTGACTCTCATTGCAACTTTTCTGGTCGATCCATCCCCTGTAGCTGAGAGCCAAGCTGACAATGGAGAAGGTGTACCTGGCCTTGGAGACGGTGGGGCTGACGGCGGAGAAGACCAAGCTGGAGAACGACTGTAGAGAAGGCGCCACTGAACTTAAGGCCACCGATGTAAGTGTTTCACGCACGCATTTACGTACGTTCACAACATCACGCAGGCAGGAGAAGTTGATAACATGTTGCTCAACGAGAGCACCGGGAGTCGACGTCTGTAATATTCCTTTACTCATTTCTTGCTATATCTCACTGGTTTACGTGCATGTGTTCTCGAAGCAAAAATTCAACCGTCTGGAGCAGAGGAAGATCCAGCTGACAGAACACTGCAAAGGCCTGCTGAAGAGAGCAAAGTCCATCTGCAGGATGCAGCCTGACGAGTCATTACCTGAAGACCTGCGTAACGTTAGTGAAACAAGCATCCCTTTCTGTACTTCCTATACAATATTATCCTGTCACGCAGGCTGATCACAGCTGTGGGGGATATCATTGATAATAGTTTGTAAAATGTTAATGGTGCGTTTTTTTTTGTCAATGCAGGCTTTCAGCAAGCTGCCCGACACACTGGACGAGATTGATGCCATGCTGAACGAGGAGCGGTCCAGAGCCGAGTGCTTCACTGGCCTCAGTGAAAGTGTAATTTGCCCGAGGAGGGCTTAATTTCTTAAAAAAACATAATTATGGCTTAATTCATTCATTCAGAAAGCAGATTAGAAATGTTGAGCCCGCCTTCTCCCGCTCAGAATGAGCTGTTCCGGCCTGGAAATCCGTGACAAAAATACAGATTTGTTGTTTAATTTTTTTCCACAACTGGGAGAAAAATGTCTTCATCAAGTTAAATATCAGTAAAGTCATGATTTTAAGACTGGCACCAATAATTAGGAAAAATGCACATAAAGGACAATGCTCGTGTTATGAAAATGTGATTTGGAAACATTAGACCTTTACAACAGGAAAGTGTGATCAGACCATATAAGTCATTTAAAGTGCCGCAATGTATCTATTGTCTCAGGTTTTCTCACGTTTTCCAGAGTGTAAATGTTTGTCACGTGAATTCTCTCTGAAGGTTGTGGAGGAGTACAACAGGAGAGAGCAGGAAATCAAAAATCTGGAGAAAGAGCTGGAAGATAAGAGCAACGCCCTGAATGCTTACCGGCAGAACATATCAGAGGTGATGACTGTGTTACTGCCATAGCGCCACATGCTCATTCTGTCACCTCTGTTACGACTGAGTGTTCGTCCCGTGTGTAAGTGGGTGTATAATGAGCTCTTTTGTGTCACAGGCGAAGGAACGCTGGCTGAACCCTCTGAAGCAACTGGTGGAACAGATAAATGACAAGTTCAGCGACTTCTTTCGCTCCATGCAGTGTGCAGGAGAGGTTGATCTGCACGCAGAGAATGAGGTCAGTGCGGACACACACTTGATCTGACATCTCAGGGATGATTTTAGTGGCCATTTCATTTTATTTTCTTCGGTGATATATGGATGTGGTCATTGTAAAACCTGGATGCTGCTGTTTGCCCACTGAAGGAGGAATATGACAAATACGGGATCCGTATCCGGGTGAAGTTTCACAGCAGCACTCAGCTCCACGAGCTGACAGCGTACCATCAGAGCGGAGGAGAGCGCAGCGTCTCCACAATGCTTTACCTCATGGCCCTGCAGGAGCTCAACCGCTGCCCCTTCAGAGTGGTGGATGAGATCAACCAGGTAGTGCATACACACACACACACACACACACACACACACACACACACACACACAAACAGAAAGTCACACAGCCTTTTCTTTTTTGACAACATGAACTTGAAGCTGATGTAAATATTGCCATGAGAACCAGGCATGGGGTTTGCATAATTGCAGAAGCAATACAAAACCACTTCAGTCTCTGTGGTCCAGTCAGTGCATTACGTTCAGTTTCAACACACTCTAACTGAAGACGAGAGTTTGTTATGATGTTTTAACAACAGTCTTTAAAATGATAAATGCTGGGCAATTAAATGAGCAATTCTGTAAAAATAATCCAAGTGTATATTAAACAAAGTGGGAGAGGAATGAGCTCAGAATGCTTAAAAAACCTTTGTGGTATTTTTTTTTGCTCAGAAATACAGTAATTTAGGGACAGCACCGAAGCATGAAAATAGAAAACGAGCAATATTCAAAGAGGTGGAAAATAACATGATATACCCTGACTGCCTTAAAGTGCCTCATAAATGGCCATGAAGTGGCGCTATAGCACTGATTCCTTCGGTCATGACCTAACTTTCAACCAAATTTAGGCCACAGTGAGGTAATAATGCAGCACATACTCACACAGTTGATAAACGAATAATGTGCGAATGTACGAGTATGAGGGGAAAATGTGCGAATCATGTTTCATGTTGGTTTGTTCTGTGATTTAACTAAAGTGAGCTTTGAATTCTCTACAATAATTTTTTAGCAAAGCAGCAAAATCTTCGCTTTCTCTCCACATGCATCCTCGAAAATAAACAAACTGAGTTTATATATCCGTCCTGTGTTCGAGGATTTTATAACAGAATTGTAACTGAGTGTGTAAATGTGAGTTTTTAAAAAATATATTGTATTATTTATTTATTTCACCCACTTGCTTCATTTCATGAGCATCTTGCCAGCATTAATACAAGAGTCACTGCTTACTTACTGTTACTGAGTGTGTTTCTCTTGTGTGTGTGTGTGTGTGTGTGTGTGTGTGTGTGTGTGTGTGTGTGTGTGTGTGTCTGTGTGTCTGTGTGTCTGTGTGTCTGTGTGTGTAGGGAATGGATCCTGTAAATGAGAGAAGAGTCTTTGACATTGTGGTCCGCACGGCCTGCAAAGAGACAACATCCCAGTACTTCTTCATAACACCCAAAGTGAGTGTTTTTTTTTTTTTACCTCCTAAGGAGTGAAAGGTCAGATGGGAACAAGAGACTGACGTCATTGAGTGTGTGTGTGTGTGTGTAGGTTTGCATCTGTTTATATATTTTGTGTTGTTAAAGCAGCTGTAATCAATATCTTTATATTAACAATGAATCACATGATTACTTGTAGTGACAAACTTGCAGAGAATTATCCCTCAGTTGAAAAAGCTTTCATTGTTTAGCTTTCCAGACACAACTTTACTTTACTGTACTGCAGCTGTATTCAGCAAAATAAGCCAAAGTAAGCCACCTGCTCAGCCCCGAACAGCAGACAGACAGAGTTAGCGACAAACTGGTGAACATTTAGCAGCTGAGGAGACAGATGTTTCCTTCAGGAGGTGGTAGAGACGAAAAAGTAAATACTGGACTGACTGGTGGCCAGAAACACGAGTCTAAATGAATCTTAATTTTGCTTCATATCTGGATGAATGTTTGTTTTATCAACTTAAAGGTGATAGTTCTATCGTTGTTGCCTGCAGCAACCAAGTGGACAAAAAGTCAGTTCATGCAGGTTTAAAATGTTTCATGTGAAACTGCATATCTCCCACGAGAGTCTGTGCTCTTCATCTTCCTGAACTTTCTCTCCTGCTGTGGTTTTTTTTTTTTTTTTTTCAGCTGCTGCAGAATCTTCAGTACGCCGAGGAAATGACCATCCTGTGTGTCCATAACGGCGCCCACATGCTTCCCCCGAACCAGTGGGTTGAGAAGGCTTTCATCAGACGCTGTCTCCAAAGAAAAGCCCAGGCATGAATCCACGAGGTCGACCTGACCTGAAGGCTTCACTTAGTTTCAAAATATACGACTGTAAATCTGAAGGGGATGTTACATGATATGATAAAAAAGTTTCTGTTATTTCAGAGAGAATATTTTATATGAACCTTTTGAAGGGGAACGATATCATTTTGCACTGTGGATGAGTCATATACAGACCAACAATGTCCTGTCACTTCTTGAGGAGTTTTCAAATGGGTTGGACATTTATAAAACGCCTATTATGAAAATAGAAATATGCACTGAGCATATTTGTTGTTCCCTCATTTGCACATTTGTCTGTTTATGCAGCAACATGTTAACTCTTTTAATAATACAAAAAAAGTACAACAGTTTCATCTCTACCTTAAGGGGTTAATATGCACGTTTATATATTTGAATAAAATATTCTGCTGTTTCTGTTCTAAATGTTAAATTTATTTAGAATAGTCATTCAGTATGTGACGCCTTGTATGCTTGGCATGAATACGGCTTCAGTACGCAGTGCAGCATTAAGTGGCTAAAGATATTTTCTGGAAAGTAAAAAAGTGGCACTATTGTGCATTAACAGCCAAACGAAGTGGAAATATACCTTAATTTTTACCTTCATTAAATATCCACTTGGCCATTTAAACATTCCAGTAATGTGACAGCTGAGTGAGTTTATTTTTCTTCAGTGTTTATTGGGAAGTTTGGGGTTCAAGTGATCCTGAAATCCATGAATCACCTTTCAGTATCTAGTTTTCACTGTGTGTCATTTGGAAAAACACCAGCAGTAGACAAATGTACTGAAAGAACTTCTTTATTTGTTGATGTTGGCAGCAGTTGGAGACGGTGGTAGTGGAAGCTACATGTAGAATAGAAGCTGCCATCGTTCTCCCTGCTGATGCCCTTGTTTGAAAATGCTTGTGGAGGAAAAGTAGAGCATTGTATTGGTATTTGGGACACACTTTGCTCCAGACAAAGCCAGATGCCTCACTTGATGCTGTAGATGGAGCGCCTCTGTGGGTCGACCCACACTCTGATTTCTTTCTCTTGTTCCTTTTCCAGCATGTACTGATTTATTTTTTCCTGTTTCCTGCAAATTAACATTGAAAATGATAAATGAACATGGTTGAATTAGACTCCTGAAATGCCACAGTGATGTTGTACAGACAGTCCACGACCTTAATGTCTCACACACACACACACACACACACACACACACACACACACACACACCCACCTGTGGTCCTCAGAGACAGTCTCTTTCTGGTATAAAATCTGGCTCTTACTCCTGAGGAAGTCCTTGCTTTGATCGTGGACCGACTTAAGATGGAAGTCGAGGCTGTCGTTTGGAGCCTGATGTCAAGAAAAGAGCGGTGCATTCAGAGCACGGAAGGTGTGTTTGCCTTTAAATATTTCTCTTGTTTCATAAATGAAGGTCAAACTCGTGGTCCCTGGAGCTCACCTGGTGCTCATAATGCATCACGCTCCGTCGGATGCTGGCCAAAGTGGCTGCATCATGGAGGTGACTCCAGGGTTCCTCTGTCTGGGCGATGTGTGTTGGTTTATTATATGTTTTTCTCTGCACAAAGGGTCAGGAGGAAAAATTGATTCCAAATTTACAAAGAAATTATCACCAAATCTATTTGTGGACATAACATGATGGTCAACTTTTATTCCTAAGGGTCATTTTAAGACTTAAACTGATGAAGTTCAGGTGATAGTTCTCCAAGTGTGGACCTGCTTTAGAATAAAATCCTGCAAATTTAGTGGACTACATAGAGCCACAATAGTGCTCATTAATAATTGATTTGTATTATTTGATTTTATTCACCATAGATGGTAATTTTGTTAGACTTAATCCACATACAGTAATAAGCCAACAATGACGGAGATGAAACATGTAACACAAGAATGTTGCTTTCTTTAACAGTGAACCATCACACCTCAGAATTTAGAAGTTATATTCAAAATGTAAAATGTTTGGAAGAAATGTTGCCTTAAAGCAAAAACTCAGTTTTTGACAATTTTGTGGTTGTATTTAGAATAGAATAGAATAGAAATCCTTTATTGTCCTACAAAAAATTACAATGAAATGAATGAATGAGAGCTACTCCTGATCAGTGCAAACAGTAAACACACACAAAACAGACAAAATGACACAAGAGAATATTGCACATGAAGGAGTATCGCACTTAGAAATATAAAAAATTTGTGGAGGAGGATAAAAGTATTGTCTGCTTTTCCTACAGTATTGATGTATTTAATTGCTGCACAGGACAGGTTCTTTTAAATCCCATCATTTGATTCCCCAAGGCTCGATTAACAACTGTGCAAAGCCCTAGTATGAAGAACAAAAAGTGACTTAATATCAATAAATAAATAAATGCTGAAAAAGAAAATTGAATACATAAATAAATGCTAAACATGCTCTTAAAACATTTTGGCAATATTTATTTATTTACGCATTTCTACGTTTATTTATTTTTGTATTTCTACATTTATTTATTTATTTATTAATTTATTTATGTATTTCTACATTTATTTATTTATTCATACTTATGTCATTTTTTGTCCTTCATACCACAGGACCCTCCACTTTGTAGCAACTGGTTTGTGGTCATTGAATTGTATGTTAGACATCTACATGTTGTTTAATTAGGGAAAAGGTGTTTTATGTTCAGTGTAAAAATAACTGCCAGGAGCCAATATGTATGTTTAGTTTAGCCTTTAGCTTGTGTTTTGCTTTGCCATGGATTTGAGACAAACGGTCAGTTATCATCAGTAGTCAAACCCACCTGCTGCGGTCTGAAGCCGCTGAGGGTGAAGCCGTTTTCAAACCGTGGAGAGGCGAAAGGTTCCCGGCCCGACATCTTTAATGACGATACGACAACACGCAAACAGAAAACATAATAAAGCCAGAGTTTTGGTGCTGTTGTTGTAGCTGCTAAGCTATTGTAACTAAACCCGGTATGTTTATAACCTGGTTTCTAAGCAACCAAAAACTTCCGTTTAAACCTTTCAAAATAAAATGATTGTTGACGGAAGTTTCCCTCCTCCCACATGTCATGAGCATGGATGTATTATAAGACTTTACTTATTAGAAGTTTTATAGCCTAATACATCTATGGTAATGAGCCTATTAATCACAGGTGTTTACAACAGTGGTGGAAAGTAACTACGCAGGTGGCTATGGTGAATAGGCACGTGGCCCAATACATGAGCAGGGCGCAGAAAGGAGCAATACCATGGGAGCCAAGCACCAGCTACTGGTCGATAGAGCAGTCACCCAAGACTGCAAGACCAGGCAGACCAACCTGTGCACCGCCTGGATTGACTACAAGAAAGTCTACGACTCAATGCCACACACATGGATACTGGAATGCCTGGAAATGTACAACATCAACATCATATACCAGGGTGATGCACTATCCCCACTGCTGTTCTGCATAGGCCTGAACCC
Organism: Seriola aureovittata; assembly: GCF_021018895.1. Taxonomy (NCBI): domain Eukaryota; kingdom Metazoa; phylum Chordata; class Actinopteri; order Carangiformes; family Carangidae; genus Seriola; species Seriola aureovittata. The sequence goes on along the minus strand of NC_079372.1, from coordinate 4,663,879 downwards.
CCTCAGCCAGATCATGTCAAAGAGTGGTTACGGATACCGATGCCGAGGTGGAGTGACCATCAGTCACCTCCGCTACACGGATGACATCAAGATGTATGCCAGGAATGAGCGAGACATTGACTCACTGCCCCACATCATCAGGATCTACAGCAACGATCGGAATGTCATTCGGACTAGATAAGTGTGGTCGGATGGTGTCAAAGAGAGGGAAGATGATCAGGACAGAGGGGTTTGAACTACCAGCAGGCAGCATTATAGATGTTCAGGACAGCTACAAGCACCTTGGTGTTCTGCAGACAAATGGGAACAGTAAGGAGGACCAAGGAAGTAAGTCCCAGCCAAATACCTACACAGAGTAAGGCAGGTCCTGAAAAGTTGGCTGAATGGGAAGAACAAGGCCCGAGCCATCACAATGGAAGACGCCTCCTAAGGTGGTTGAGAATGACCGAGCGAAGATCCTGTGGGACTTCCAGATCCAGACTGACAAACTGGTGAAGGCTAACCAACTGGACATCGTGCTGATCGACAAACAACAGAAAAGGCAGTGGTGATAGACGTAGCAATCCTGAGCGACAGCAACATCAGGAAGAAGGAACACGAGAAGCTCGAAAAAAATATCAAGGGCCGAAAGAGGAGCTAGAAAAGATGTGGGGAGTAAAGGCAACAGTGGTGCCAGTGGTCACTGGGGGCCCTCAAACTTCCAGGCCTCTGAGCTTGATGAAGATGCATACATGCAAAATGCATTTAAAAGTAAAAATTCTTACTGCGCTGACAAACAGTAAAAGGCAACGATACATGAGTAATGTATGAATAATGAATAGGCCACTTTCACTTTTGATACTTTCACTTCTGCAGACTGTTGAATGCAGGACTCTTACTCAGTATTTTTCACAGTGTACTATTAGCTACTACTTTTTCTTAAAGAAGTATATTTTTCCAGCGGTTTACGAATTATTTTCCCTTATCTAACTGATGTGTCAGCGTGTCACACTGGCAAAGTGGCCACTTAATTCAATACTAGTTTATAAACCCACCACCTCAACCCACCAGTTGCTATATATAGGCCTATACACACACACACACACATACGGTTATATATTTTTTTATACAACCTTCTTTTCTCTTCAGGATTATTACTGAAAAACATTCACTTATATAGTACATGTCCAAATAACACCAGCAGAAGGAAGGTAAAATACAAGTCAGCAGCCTATTGTGGTTCAACAGCGAGTCTTTCAAAGACGATTCACAGTAAAAACAATCTCCAGAGCCAATCACCTCCCAGTATTTGTTCTCCCGCCTCCAGCAGCCGCCGGGCGGGCAGCACCTGAGGGCGTATGCAGGTCAACCCACCGCTCCTCCGTCACCATCACTTCCACACTGACAGGAGGCGACGATGCAGCGAGGCCTGACACACCTGAGCCACTTTTTGCTGTGGCTGCTTTTTGCACAAACATCTGCGGATTTGCCGATGTGCAAAGAGGTGAGGAGGTTCATGTTGTTTTTATTCTTACGCAGTAAAGCCATTCAAAGTTAAAATTGCTCGTAGGTGTCAGCTGTTTTTATCATGTAGTCTACATACAAAGGTGTCATCAGGTAAACTCGTGGAACACCTTAGAAGCAGTGTCATCAGCATTTGGAGACCTGTTCAAGGGAAGTGTTTTAACTTAGAACTGACTTTAAATGCTTGTAAAGAAAAATGTACATTTTCTGATGTGAGTTTTGAATAGACACATTCACAGTGGGACTATAGTTTGGCCACCTGAACATATTGTGTGTGTGGGAAATGAACATATGTTTACACAGCAAGTGTTTGAATTACATTAGTCATTCACTTGTGCTTGCTTCAGTGTTGTTACAGTTATCAGACACTTGTTTTACTACATCTTCCATATGCTACATATAGTCTGCTGTGCTCTCCTCACCCTTCTCTATCTACTTTCAGTTTGCATAATAACAGTACTGTTTGATAATAATCAAGACATTTCTTTTTTTTTTTTTTTTTTTAATCTATTTACTTTGAACATTACTTCAGAGTGTGTAGTAGCTGCCACACACCTGTAGACTTTCATGTTTTGTGAGCTAATAAAGGTTGCCTATTAGCAGCTACTTTTTCCAGGTGAGCTTGTTTCCATGCCAGCCCATTGACCATGTGGCTCAGCGGTCATCGTGTCCCGTTGCCGTGGTTTCCTCATGTTTGTTTAAATGAGGCAATTAAGCTCCAGCACATCCCCAGTTTGGTGCATTTTTACATCAGATCCTCCCACTCAGACCCGTGTTCATCTGATACCCCAACCACCGCTAATGTAGCAGCTCTAATAGAAAACACACAGAGCCAGAGGAGAGTGCTGCTGTGTTTCTGTTAACTATTAATCCCACCACCAGGCTGTGTGTGGGCTTGGATTAGTTCTGAATGACCTTCCTAGGAACATTACAGCCTCCTGTTGACCAATGATCAAATCTTAAGTTTACACTGTGTGTCTGCTCTGTATTCATGACTTGTCTCAGAAGGTGTCAGATCAACAAGATTACCTTTAACGTTATGTCAATCCTCAAATAACATCATTACGGGTGGGACAGTGTTTGTCAGTCACCTACTGTAAGTATCGAAGCACGACAGACAAACACGGCAGAAGCTTTGCACCTGAGCTCCTGCTGTCTCCGAACTTCTGTGACGACACTGAAGTGAAATGTTTACAGAAGAGTTGGATCTCTCCCCCTTGGCCAAGTAAATAAGGCCTGGAGGGGCTGGAGCTTCAGCACATCCTTGATGAGAGAGATTAAAACGGCTGCCTTGGCAAATATTAGCCTCCATCTTTATTTGTAAAAGAGGCTGGTCTGACCCGAAGTTTAAAACAGGCAGATAACCTGTCTACCAACAGCCTCATTTCCTCCCCACATGCATGTTGATTTGCAACCTTTGTAGTGTTGCAACAATTAGTCTATTAATCAATTAGTCAATGATCAAAGAATTAATCTACAACAACTTTGATGTTAGATTAGTTTTTATAAGATTTTCTGATTCCAGCGTCTCAAATGTGAGGATTTGATGCATTTCTTTATCATTGTTTTGGATTGAGGACAGTTGGTTGGACAAAACAAAACATCTGAAGACTTCAACTTTGGCCCTGAGAAATTAAAATGGGCATTTTCCAGTATTTTCTCACATATTGTAGATAAAACAGAGAATTGGCAGATTAACTGATAAATTATATATATAAATAATCATTAGTTGCAGCCCTTCTCCTTTATTTTTCCATATAATTTATTCATGCTGTGCATATAGTGCTTTTGCTATCCGGCTGTGTGAAACTCACAGCTGTGTTGTGTCCCTGCAGTCAGACTATCACTTTGAGTACACAGAGTGTGACGTACTCGGGTCTCGATGGAGAGTGGCAGTTCCAAACAAACCCGACACATGCACAGGTCTACCAGATCCAGTGAGAGGCACTCAGTGCAGTGAGTTCCCTCCTTTTACATGTAAAACAGCTTTAACATGTAAATAATGAACTGTATCTGTTCACTGCCACATCTCCATGAACCTCTCCTCTCTGCCCTTGCTTGGTCTTTTTCCTCTTATAGCCTTCTCTTGTAGTGAGGGGGAGTTCCTGGCCATGCAGTCGCAGCAGTGCCAGAAGTGTGCTGCAGGCACCTACTCTCTGGGCACCGGCGTGGCCTTCGATGAGTGGGACAGCCTACCGACAGGTTTTGTCACCCACGGGGTGACAACAAATGGCGGGGATGCCCACACAGACTGCTCCAAGTCAGTACGCACTGTACCTCACTTATTTTTAAAAGTCTTTGTCTCTTTTGTCTTAGCTGAATGAATCAATTGAAATCCTCATTGTTTCTTGGTTTGAAGAAGCTCATCCGACTCTTTCTGCTGCTGATGTTTTTCCAGCTCAACGTGGACACCGTCAGGTGATTACATAGCCTCAAACACAGATGAGTGCACTGCCGTGCTGTCCTATGCCGTGAGCCTGAAGAAACCTGGAACTGTGTCCTTTGAGTATTTCTACCCTGACAACAGTGTCTACTTTGAGTTCTTTGTAAGTGCTTTAAAATGACTGTTGTTGTTGACGAAGAGTTCTGTGTGTAGGAGGAATATTTGGTGACCTCGCTCTCTTTTCTCCCCCCTCCCGTAGGTTCAGAACGACCAGTGTCAGTCTACAGACTCTGAAAGCCGGTGGATGAAGATCTCAGAGAGCAGCTGGAGTAAATACAGGGTTTGTCTGAGTGTAGCTTTAGCACTATGTCACACCTGCTTGCATCAGCATTTTACCTCTGCTGCTCTCCGTCTCTTTCATTTATCAAACTGACTCTGTGCAGGTTGAGCTGAACACTGGCAATAACGTGCTGTACTGGAGAACCACTGCCTACACTCTGCAGGGCAGCGCCGTCAAACCTGTGCTGTTAAGAAATGTTGCCATCTCAGGTAGATTAACACCCGTTTTGTTCGCTCTTCAACTCCTTTTTTGTTGTTGTTGTTGTTAATGATTAAAAGGTGATTAATGGTTTTCTTCCAGGGGTGGCCTTCACATCGGAGTGTTTCCATTGTAAACCTGGCACCTACAGTGCAAAACCAGGATCCGCCCGCTGTGCCCCCTGCCCTGCTGACACCTACTCCACTAAGGGTGCCACTGTTTGCCATCAGTGTGAACCAGACAAATATGCAGGTATCCATGTTCACATTTCTAACACTCCATCCACAAAGAGAGTCACATCACTTACTGACGTGTTCTCTAACTTCATATCATTATTGTAGATACGGCTGAACTTACAACCGCTACGTATTTGCATGCTGCCACACATACATAAAGCAATCTGCATTCAAATACTTTTACTGCTTAAGAGGTTACAGAGTGTGTATTTCTTATCACTGGATCTTAATGTGAGCTGTGTGTTTCCCCCCTCGTCCCCGCCGGCTGGTTCACATGGCTTGGTTTTTTCCATGTTTCTCAGAGGCTGGTTCAGGGAGCTGCAAACCGAGACCCGCTTGTGCAAACAGTGATTACTTCTACACTCACACTCCCTGTGACTCCGAGGGAAAGGTAATGTCGACAAAAACACACGGAAGCAACATTCATGCAGGTTGAGTCGAGGTGAACACGTGGGAGAGATTCTCGCTTTCTGAATCCTGCTGCTACTGCCACAACCATCTGTTGTACCTATCGGGTTTCTTTAAATATAAATCATCTGCGCTGATTGAGCTTCTGGTGGCTTCTTTCATTTATTCACGTCTGGCTTGTTGTGTGTCTCAGACGCAGCTCATGTACAAGTGGATTGAACCTAAGATCTGCAATGAGACCACTGAAGGAGCGGTGAAGCTTCCTGCGTCAGGGGAGAAGACAACCTGTCCACCGTGTAACCCGGGGTTCTTTGTCACCAACTCCTCCACCTGTGAACCCTGCGCCAACGGTTTCTACTCTAATGGAACAGGTGCAGAATCAGTACACTAATTATACTGCATTTTCACGTGATTCTTTTTTTTTTTATTTGCAGTGACATACTCTGCATGTGTACTTACCGAAGGTGTCGATCATTTGATGCTAAATAACCATTAATATGATTTTATTTGTTGCCGAGACAAACTTTGAATCGATCAGTCGTCTTGACTGCAGGTTGATTTATGCGTCTAGAGAGAATAAGGAACAGTGATTAAAGTCCTGAATCAAATTACAGAAAACATCCAGTGACTAACTAGAGCTGAATAATCAACAAAGCCATGTAAAGTCAGTAGATAAATATAGAACGTCAGAGAGCAGAGAAAATGATTTTCAACGCACAAAGTAAACATGGTGGACACATATACATATACACATACACATGCATATACCCACACATACTGTCCTTGTATACATGTGTTCACACAGTCACATACACTGTATGACACACATCTATACACAGCATTTAGGGAGGGATTATATAAGGCTGCTATGACAGAAGGGACAAAACTCCTGCCAAAGCAAACCCTCTTACAGAGTCTCCTCTCTGCAGGAGTAATGTCACACACAAGTAATGTCAAGTGTTCATTTGCTTTGTCGAGTGATGCGTGTGATGGCTCTGTTGTTAAGGCTGCTTTTTCTGGAGATGGACAGCATGGTAGAAACGCAATAGAATGGGATGAATTATGCTTTGCTGCAGATACAACATACATTATTTTAAAGTAAAAACATATAGTCAAGTCAGTTTCATTTATATTTAAGTAATATCACATGAGAGGGAGTGACGTACTGAATATCAGCACGGCTGTGATTCGGTCGTAGGTACGAGACCGCAAGCTTCTTTCCTTCCCTTCATCCTCTTCTGACGATCATACAGAATTTAATTCAAATGTTATTTCTGGAAATATTTTCATTTTTGCAAATTTTGTTATAATCTATACCGACCATTAATGTAATGCTGATTAACAATTAATAGAACACCTGATAACATGTAGTTAAAAGTCCCAAATTACAAATTCGGAACTAACTGTTGTAGTTGTATAAAACCCAAAATCCCGAATCTCAAATTGGGCTCAAGGGGCTTGACAATCTGTGCAGCGGGAAAAACTCTCCCCTAAAAATCCTTATAGACCATTCAAACAAGTCAAAACAAATCACTTGAGATTTCTTGTGCCATTTATTCAACAACTTTGTTATTGTTACATTCAAACTTAGTGTAAAACTGTTACCACTTTAATACTACCCTTATAAAGGCTTTATAATTGGTTTATAATTAAGTTATTTATTAATTTGGTTGTTAATGCTTTATAAATCATAAATAAACAATTATAAACAAGTTATAACACAGTTTTCATACATTGATGCAGGCTCACTATTTGGCAAGATCAAGTTAATGCTTACTACTCATTAATCCTACTAATGACTTACTACCTTTTATAACTGGTAAAAGGAGCCTTATTGTAAAGTGTAAAACACATCATTGTTTATTGATATGCCGAATGTTTTGACCATTAAGAAGGTGACGGTGGTTCATTGCTAGTGACTGAACAAACGTGATGAAGCAGCAGCTACAAAAGCTGATGATGGAGAAAACAAAGAAAGCTCAGTAACTAATGAGAGATGAGGCTCAACAGTACAGATACATGCTGGCTCACTATTTGGCAAACAACAGGCCCCTGTTGGCCTTTTTATCTAATGTTTTATAACAATTTATAAATGATTTGAAGTGTTAACAAACTAACTAATATACTAATTATAAACCATTCATAAATCCTTTGTAGGGGTCGTCTTATAGTAAAGTGGTGCCGTAAAATGTAATGGTAGTTCCGTACCTTCCCTGTCTTCATCTGTTTTCAAGTACACGTAATACTCGGAAATGCTAAAAATACTAAAAACCTACACGTTTACACTGATATAATAACACATTATTTACTCACAGCCTGTGCTAAGTGCCCTGTTGGCACAGAGCCGGTGGTGGGCTTCGAGTACAAATGGTGGAACACCATGCCGAGCAACATGAAGAGCTCCGTCTTCACTCGGGAGTTCAGCCACTCCGACCACAGCACAGGTAAGAGACTTCACATTAGTTGGTCATGATTGACCAATCACACGCTCAGCCTGAGGATTTCTTACAGTAACATTCCTACAAATTTGTCCTTTAATCCTTATTTATAAGTGATGATTCACATAATATGCAATGTGCATGGCCACCTGAATTATTGTGTCTGTTTGTGTGTATTGTTTGTTTGAAAGCACAGGAGTGTGTTATCATTTTTCCTCTTTGTAACCACAGCATGGGAGGTGGCTGGAGAGTACATTTACACCACGCCTGGGGATCAGGACACAGACTATCTGATGCTCATACTCAACGTCCCTGGATACAGGTGAAGTCAAGCATTTTCTCTAGAAGAAATTACACATAAAGCTCTGTATCCAGTATGTAATGTCACATGTCTCCACAGGCTGCCTCAGTCCCTGGTCAAAGACAGTGAAAGGACTGAACTGTCTTCCATCACCTTTGTCTTTGAGACCACGTGCACAGCTGACTGCAAATTGTACTTCCTGGCTGTGAGTGAAAATGGTGCATTTTGTCACACGTGTGCTTCAGGTGATGATAAAGAAGCTTGACACGTGTATGAATATAAACGAGGCGAATGCATTTCTCTGCAGGGTTATAATCAGTGGAATAATAATGTGGTGGAGCAGTGGAAAGGCAGCAACAGGAAACAGTCGTACTCCTACCTGATCCATAGCAACAGCACCGTCAGCTTCACCTGGACGTTTCAGCGAACAGAGACCTTTAACATGGTGAGACACAGCAGCACATCCCAAACATCAGTGTTGATCTTCCAGCAGCTTCACTGCTATAAAATGTTTTCTGAGGTCACCGTGACCTTTGACCTTTGACCATCAAAGTCTAACCAGTTCATCCTTGAGTCCACGTGAAGGTTTGTACTAAATTTGAAGAAATTCCCTCAAGGCGTTACAGAGATATATTGTGTCCACGAGAATGGGACGGACGGACAACCTGAAAATATTATGAACATAATGAAAACAAATAAACAGAAACAAAACACAAGAAATGAACATAAAATCAAGAACCAAAAACAGCACAGACGAAACAAAATGCCAGCATCCTCCTAACAATTAAGGTTAAGGCCATCAGCACAGTGCCAGTCAGTCAAATAAAGGTTTACCTGGTTACAGTCGGTTGGTCTTTCTGAATTCCCTTAGTGTCTTCGTATTCTTTGCTTTGGCTCATCAGAGAGAAAACTTGCTGATGACTCATAGACTTTATTGTAAATGTAAAATCATCACGTTGAAGAGAAGAAAACAATAAATAAAAACAATATTGTTCTTAAACTTCAGAGACGACGCTTAATATCTGGTGTAGCGCAATAGTATAAACTCATTTATACGGTGCAGGAGGAGCTGCAAGAGAGCCAGAAGATGAAGCACCGAATGTAGGGATAAATACTGTAACTATATTTACAAAGAATGTCTGTAAATGTTTTAAATGATCACTAGAATTTATTCTGACAGACTCCTGAAGCATTGTCATGCTTCCTCTGACTGTTGTGGAGGTGATTTTTGCACTGACAGAGGACGGTGGGTTTGTCCCCCAGATACTGCACTTAACTGTAGAGGGCAGTCTGGAGCTGAACTTCAAAAAAATCTAAATGACCTTTGTGAGTATAAAACACAGTGTGGTGGGAGAAGTACTCTGATATGTTACTGGAGTGCATGTCAGTAAAAGTACCAAAGTATTAAGTAAAGTATCAAAACCTAAAGCACTAATTATACAGAATGGCTCATTTCTTAATGATATAAATTATATATTTAATATTAAATTTTGAATATTGATGAATTAATGTGTAAAAAATCACTTTTGCTGCAGCTCATAAAGGTGGAGATCATTTTAATCACTTCATATTCTGGTGGGTAATTTTGGCCCAGATATCAATAAAGTCTTATCTTTACCTAAAATAATGTTGATTATATTTTATATTTCTAATCTGGATCTGCAAAGTAACTAAAGTAAATAAATGTACTGCAGTCATAAGTACAATATTTGCTTCAGAACTGGAATGGATATAGAAAGCAGGAAATGGAAATAATCAAGCCAAGTCAAAATTGTACTGAAGTGCAGAACTTGATTAAATTTGTTCAGCTACTTTCCACAACAGACGACATTTTTATCTTCCAAAGTGTTCCTCTGTCCAGAGCCAACCACCCTCTGTGTTTAGAGTCTCAGCTGATGAATGACACCCGATGTTTCTCTTCCCCCAGGAGAGGAAATACAGCCGCGACGTTGCAAAGATCTACGCCATCCGCATCACCAATGTGGTCGGAGGTGTAGCCTCGCAGTGTCGACGCTGTGCCCTGAGCTCCGCAGAGGCCGGCTCCGCCTGCGTTCCCTGCCCACCGGGACACTACATGGTCAACGGGACAGGGGTGTGTAAGAGATGCTCGCCGAACACTTTCATCAGGGCTGAGCAGCCTGTGGGGGAGGCGGCTTGTGTTCACTGTGGTCCAAACACCAAGAGAAACAAGGTGAGGAGAACGAAGTCCTGACCGCTGGAAAACTCTAATTACAAAGCTATGACTAAATCTATCAGAGCGTAAATGTGTCCCGGCCGAGGTCGTTAGAGGTCATCACCTCAGGGTTGCTTCAGGGACTATAATGAACTGTTTCAATAAAATAAAGATGAATTAATAATGAAATGATTACATTATATTGAATAACATTAAACATGATATAGTATTTGTTTCTCTGGCAATGTACAGAAGGCGTTAACAGACATCACTGAGGGACAAAACATTTACAGACAATATAACTGGAGAGATTAATACATAAAGAAAATGTGAAACAATTAAATCAGACAATTTTACAAACTTCAAAAAAGAAAATCATGACGTCAGCATTTCTAAAATCCTAGCTATTGCCATGAATGCATGTGTATCTGTAGGCATATCCTAAATGAAGGTATATAATGCTTGTTCTTGTGTACTTTTGCCCGTCTTACATGACTTCCTGCTTATTTCTTTTATTAGGAAAAGCAATTTCTCTCTTTTTTTTAACCCAGAAGTCAGAAACCTCTTTCCATATTTGATTTTAAATTGTTCACAGGAGCCACTTTACCAAATTAATGTTGGTCTGACTAAAGTAGCGCTTACGTACCTTTTTTAATACGTTTTTATTTTAATTTCGCAAATATATATCAACCCACATCATAAATCTCCTCACATAAACAAACAAAACAAATGCTAAAATATAATTTGTTTTATTATGTTTTCCCACATTGATCCACCCTCAGTAAACAGAATATGATGTGCATATAAATGCGTCTGTGGTTGACTCCCTGACTTCCTGCAGGCTTACTCAGCTTGTGTCAGTGACTGTTCGCTGGATGTGCGGACGAGAGCAGGAGCCCGGCTGCAGTACGACTTCTCTCCTCTGGCCAACGTCACCAGCTTCCACAGCGGGCCTCGCTTCACCAACAAAGGCCTGAGATATTTCCATCTCTTCAGCGTGGGTCTGTGTGGGAAAGAGGTGAGACGGCCGTGATCCTTTTTTTTTTTTTTTTTTTTTTTGTAAAATAGTAGTTTGACGTGCGTTCTAACCTGCCGTGCTCCTCTTCGCAGGGCCGTGTGCCAGCCACATGTGTGGACAACGTAACAGAGAGTGGGAGAGAGGTCAGAGGTTACGTCTGCCAGTCCACCGTGGTTCCCTCTGAAATCAGGAGTCAGAGCGTGGTGTCCTCCCAGCCTTTCCTCATCGGTGACTCACTCATCGGTATGGACTGAATGCTGCAGCCAGCTATCGCTGTGAATGAGAAGCATACGTTTGAAAGATTTTTTTCATAAGACAAGACAAGTCACAACATTCAGTAATTTTCTGAAAAATCTGTGGTAACAATTTCCATATTAATTAATGGCAGCACCCTCTGTTCACACATTAGTGGTGTTTCCACTTTTCTATTTCTCAGCGTCAGTGCTCCAATAAAAGCAGCTATTTTATTACAGTTTCTGGATTTTCACATAAGTCTTAAACTTTTAGTGAATATTACCTAAGGATTTAGATGTGAGTATTTAATAGAGGAATAGAGAAAACTTCAACATTTTCAGGAGCTTTAACTCCTCTGTTGTTTTTACTACCACCAGTAGTGTTTCAGCTCCTGCTTTTTTATCAGAGATCATTTGCAGTAGTCTGCTGGATGTAGTGCGTGCCTGATCGTGACTGAATTCTGCATCATTTCATTCATTCCCAACCTCAGGTTTGAGACCCCACAAGGTGTAACGAGCTGAATCTAAGGGTGTTGTTAGATTATTACCATGAGAACTTCTGCTAAATTATGTTTATTTTTTCTAATATTTCCTATTCTAGCTGTACTACTGTAAGGAGGCATCAAAATGGACATTTCTTTGAAAAAGACTGTTTACACTGTGAGCATTTCATTTATCAGATGACAAACATATGTCCCATGTTATTCTGAAGGTGTGACCACTGACACGGCGCTGGCTGGCGTCTCTTCTCCAAATTGGCTGTTCTCCCCTGCACCCGGCTTGCCAGACGTCATATTCTATTACAAGTAATTAGGATCACTATTTATTCTGCTTCATTCATCCACTGTGATGCATTCATATTTTTAATAGCAAATTTTTGATACTGGAAGTTTAATCATTTGAAATGTAATAGACACTCAAAAACAGTCTAAAATATATCACATATATATCCCACGGTGGTTAAGATCTTCATTTTTGTCATGTTTGTGATGTTTCCAGGTCCAGTGAGAAGACTCAGGCTTGTAAACAAGGCAGGTCAGCCACCATCAGACTGAGATGTAATCCCACAGTGACGGCTAAAGACCACATCACACTGCCCAGGTATCTCACACCAGAACCAAACTCAGCTTTTCACCTGACACAGAGTCATCCAGACAGCATTTGATTTGACACACATACTGTTCTTTCAGCCATATGCAGGTCACATATTGAGCTCTCTGAAGCTGAACTGTCGACTAAGTGGCTCCTTGGAGATCATTTCTGCCGTGTAAAAAGCTTGTAAACACCTCTCTTACCTTGTTTTCCTCCGCAGTAACTGTTCAGAGGGGACGTGTGATGGTTGTTCTTTCCACCTTCTGTGGCAGAGCCAGCATGCATGTCCACTCTGCACCAAACACCACTACAGAGAGATTGTCAGCGCTTGTATCCAGGGAATACAGGTAGAGTGGAGCGAAATCATTTTACCTCCTTAACCCCACAAATCCATCACAGATCAAACACAAACTCTGCTGTGTGGAAAGAAACACTTAAAGTTATAATATGTACGTTTTCCACATTAAAATGTCTAAAAATGACTAGACCTATGTTATACATTTTTTTGAGTTGTATACTTACATTTTCACAAATGTTTCCAATAATTCGCAAACCAGATAAATACGTATTTTTAATATGGTAACAGTCAATGACATCATCCCCTATGTGCATGGGTCGGTGTTGTGGATGCCTGCCAGAATCTCAACATTGACTTTTATCTAGTTTTAAGCCACATACGCTTTTTACACCTTGGTGGTTTTCAGCTCTATATTTGAATAGATTATAATAGGATTTTGGTCACCGGACGTCTGGATCTGAAGTTATCAGAGAAACAAGCTGAGGAAATGTTAGACAGCTCAGCTCCCAGCTGCTGGAGACGTCCTGTCCTGTGTCACTGAAGAGTGTCGGTGAATCACTGATTTATTTTTGTTAAAGTGAAACTGCTTTGTTCGTTTACCGGGTTTAAGCCCCTGGTCCGTTTGTTGTGGAGACGAGAGCACCTTTGCAGATAATTTGGCTGCCGGGAAAAGCCTGCTGAACGCCTGGTTCATAATTTATTAACAAAGGTAAGCAGTCTCAGTTTCCAGCTACTCCCTCTCCGCCGACGTGCGTCAGCAAATCACTGATTTTTTTTTTTTTTTTAAAGTGAGACTGCGTTATTCGTTTAGTGGTTTTAATCCCCTGGTGTGTTTGTTATGGAGAGGAGGACACCTCTGTGGCTAATTCAGCTGCTGTTAAAAACCTCCTGAACGTCTGGTTCATAAATTATCAGAGAAACAGTCCAAACAAAGGTTAGCATCAATCTCAGCTCCAGCTCTTCCCTGAGTCTCTGTCCTCCGTACAGCGTCGCTGCTTTATTACTTGTTTTTAACGGTCGGAATCACCTGGTCTGTTTGATTTCTTGAACCCCTTGACACTGGAGGAATCCAAACCGGGAGTAGATTACTGTAATGGTGGTGAAGACAACAACTCCCATGGTCCCATCTTTTGTTATTGTTTTGATTGAGAGACCCCTGGAGGCAGAAGTTACATACTGTGCGTTTAAAGATCCTAAATATACCAATGATGTCAGACTAGATTACAGAAAAACAATGTATAGAATAATTTACAAGAAGGTTTGAATCTTAAGCCACAAGAGGTAGTGTACTATAGCTGTGATACACTGAAGCACTGGAACAAACAGATGTTCATCTAAGGTTTATGGGGATATTTAAAGGAACAGTTCAACATTTTGAGGGATTTTGTTTCAGAGAACCACCTATGTGTGGCAGCAGCCGTTGCAGTGCTACGGAGGAGAGTCCCTACCGGTGCAAAAAGTCAGCGCTTGTGTGACCCTGGATTTCTGGCTCAAGTTTGGTGTTTCCACGGGAACGATTGCTGCTGTGCTACTCATCAGTATCAGCTGCTATTTCTGGAAGAAGACACGCAAGTAAGACTGCTGAGCTCCACACTTCCTTCGGTGTTTGTTGAAGCACCGATATGTCGTGGCAGTAAATAAAATTAAAGCTAAAACCTAAACAGTATGAAAACATTTAGAATTATTTTGTTTATTGCTGTCTTTCTCCACTTGCAGGTTGCAGTATAAATACTCCAAGCTGATGATGAGCTCTGGGGGTAAAGAGTGTGAACTGCCCACTGCAGACAGCTGTGCAATAATGGAGGGAGAGGACGCAGAGGACGAGCTCATGGACCTCACCAAGAAATCCTTCTTCACCAAAATTAAGTCCTTCTCACGGGAGGTCAGTAAACGCTCCATTCACACACACTCTTACAGTACAAGGCTACTTCTCATGCTTCATGTTATCATCACTGTGTTTCCAGAGGACGTATGATGGGTTTGACTCAGTTCCACTAAAGTCTTCGTCTTCACTCCACCAAAGAGAGGAGGAGGACTCTGATGATGCTTAAATCAGAGGATGAACAGGTCTTTCATGGTCTTTGTGGAGTCATAGAAAACAGAGATGGGCTGTGAATGCATTTTATTTATTACAAAAGATATAGGCTTACTGAGGGAGTTTTGAAATAATGCAAGGAGTGACAGTTTTATTTAGTAGTTTTGGCATATGTTAGGTTTCCACACCTAATATTGAAAGACAAAGTCTCCATATTGGGGATATTCTTCACGTATTTGGGAATATTTTCAAAGCCCATGGTGTATTTCAAAAGACCACGACAGAGAAAGTTACACTTTTTGTCGATGTGTGAGACCGTGTACATTTTACATGACTGTTACTGTGTATTTCACTTTTTTCTCTTTTTTGTCTCCTTTGTTTATTTGTTTTATTAGCCACGCCATCTAGTTCAGTTTTAGAACGCTATTTGGCAATATATTCGCTATGCTTGATTTAGTAACCTTTTCTGCTGCACCAAAGTTTATGATATTATTTTGTTTTACTCTAAAGTAAAGACATTTTCTACATCTTTAGGAACTAAGAATGACCTTATATAACTTCACATTACATTGATTTGAGGTGGCTTAATTCCACTACATTCCTGCATGATGTTTTTACAGTGTAAGAATTACACTTGAGTTATGAAAAAGCCAACTTCAGAGAAAAAAAGTGCCTTCCTGAAAGTGAAGAATAAGTCGCATGTGTTGTTTTACTCCTAAAGCAAAGTGTCAGAGAATTCTTTAAGAGCAGCTCCGGAGTGATCACATGATTAATCATATGTGTGAAAAGAGACCCCCTTTGTCCCATTGTTCATTCGGTGATGTTAAAAGCATATATGATTTTAATTTCAAGACTAATTTGTCTATGCAGACCCTTTGGAATTTATAGATGAAAAAGACAACAACCTAATACATTTATGGTAACTCTGTATATTGGGATGAAATGATAGGAAATTGGCTGAAAACAGGAAAGAAATTCTGCTGTTGGTACATAAGAGAAAAAGGATACTGAGGAGCTCAGAAGCTCTTAAAACCACTGTCTCTATATTAAGACCTTTTTAAGTTTTTGGAACTAGACATTAGAAAATGGTTTGGTGTCTGTGACTGTAGGACAACTTCTGCCTGAATTTGATGATGTATTTTCTACTTAATGCCACTATATTGTATGTTTATATGTATTTCCATGTGCTTTTGATTGAAAAAAAAACCTATATAATTGATTGTTTAATTAAAAAATGAATACAAACTGAGGGCGTTTTAAAAAGAAGAAGATGTTAATCACTGAATATGCTAATAATATAGTAATAGATTTTTACTCATGAAATTATTTTTCCACATCACATTTTAAATGTCTCATCTTGGCAAATAAAGTATGATTACAAGCAGTGGTGGAAAGTAACTAATAGAATTACTTCCAAAATTAGATTTCTGTTACTTTATACTTCTACTTCAGTACAATTGAGAATGAATATTGTATCTATCAGTTATAGATGCCAGTTACTTTGCAGATAAAGTTATTTTAACATACAAAACATAAATTTGTACTTTTACATAAGTCAAGAGTTTGAACGCTGAACTTTTACTTGTAAAGGAGTATGTTTACATTGCTTTTACTAAAAGATCTGAATAATTACAAATAATTACACTCATTTAGCAGAATAATGTGTGTGTGTGTGTGTGTGTGTGTGTGTGTGTGTGTGTGTGTGTGTGTGCGCACTATAGGAATAGGTTTTTCTGTTATTTTGTGCACCCCGTTTATATCAATAAGGGTAGACTAACAGAAACACCTTTCTGTGTAATGCAATACAGTTCAACAGCACCACAAACTACATCTTCCAAAATGATCACAGTTGAATCAACACCTCTGTGAAACAGTTTCAGTAAAAACTCAACATTATAGCCTTCATGAAAGTAGGATTTATTGCAGGACTGTAGTATTACACTGTATCAGCTAGTGTACCTAATATCTTGATTACTGAGTGTTAATGTAGTGGAGTAAAAAGTACAATATTTATCTCCACATAGTAGTGGAAGTATAAAGTAGCATAAAATGGAAATAATCAAGTAAAGTATATTATATGGTATAAGATTATAATTATAATAATATAATAATAATAATTAATCTATAAATGTATATTTAAGTACAGTACTTGAGTAGATGTTTTTGTTTACTTTCCACCACTGAATGTAAGTTTATGATTTTTATGACTTTTTTGACTATTGTGTTAAGGAGACATTTCGTTTCTTATTTTTTCCAGTAGCACTTGAAAGCAGCAGGGATCTCAGTTTCTGTCGTCTCGTCCGCTCGGCTGTGCCAATATTTGTTTTCTCGCGATACTTTCCACTGTGTTGCAAGCGGGGTGAAATCTCGGAGGTGTCTGAAAGCGAAAAGCGGAGAGAGGAGCGAACGACGTGAAGGTCTAAAAACGTGCACGCAGCAGACGGTGATTCTGCAGTATTTAGCGAGAAGGCAATCCCGCAACTCTAGACAATATAAAGTTCTCTGACGGCGAGAAACATTTCATTTAGCCCCTATTTTCGTAACTTGGGGAAAGTTGGGCTCAGGCTCGAGGGACCCACCTCTGTGAGCGCAGAAAGTGCAGTTGGTGGTCGGCAGTTCGTTCTGCAGGAATGTCGCAGAAAGAGAGACCAGTGTTTTATCGACAGGAGGTCAACAAAACGATATGGGAAGTGCCGGAGCGGTACCAAAGCCTGTCCCCGGTGGGCTCTGGCGCCTACGGATCCGTGTGGTAAGTCACTTTTTTCCTTTAAGTTTGTGTACGTGGGGTAGTAGCCTGGTCACCTAACTTAACCTCCATTCATTTAGACGAGGCCTTGCCTGCAGATGCTAAAGTTAGGTTAGCTCGTCCTGGTTGTTGGCTAGCAAGGTGGAGCCACGATGTGTCTTTCAACAAGAAAACCTGTAGACTTGTTATCTATGGCATATTGTCCACCTGTTGTTAACCTCTCTAACTTAATTTTGCATTTACATAAGCCACACTACAGGAAACTGCTCATTTACAACAACGTTTAACTGCTGACAAAGTATGTGAGTCTTTATCTGATCAGTGGGTTGCTACAATCACAAAACTGACCCAGTATTTCTACTACGGCTGCACAGGTAAATTACATTATCATTATGTGGTCCATGCTTGCCACCTCGATACTGATGATGTGAGTGGGGCTGTTAACAATAGATTTAAATCTTAATCTGCCGAATAAACCCTTCGAAAAATCCCAAATATTAACTTTACAAAAGATGCAGCAAATCCGCACTGTTGAGAGGCTAAAATCTGCAAATGTTTGACTTTTGTTCACCATCCTCTGTTTGAACAGTGACTGATGCTTTTTCAAAAGGTTGCAGATTATTTTTCTGTTGATTAATCAGCTAATATTTTCAGCTCTAGATGTGTCAACATTTCTACTAGTTCTGCTTTCATATAAATGCAACTAATAATTATTTTCATCATGATTCATCTGCAGATAATTTTACGATTTTATTTTTAGCTTATTAAATGTCCAAAATGGTTTTGCCCTCACACACAAACAGACCAACAGACAGTTCAAAACCCAAAGACATTCTGGTTAAAAATATTATATATAGCAGAGGAACAAGAGAATATTTGGCATTTTTTATTTAAAAAATCATTGAACTGATGAATCAATATTTAGGATAGTTGCCAATTATTATTATTATTCAACTGTCAGTCAACTAATGATTAACAGACTAATCTTTCCGCCCTAGTCTCAGTAATTGGAGGAGAAAAAAATGACTGGTTTTAGTCTCTTAAATGTCAGGATGTTCTGTAAACTGATGATCTTTTCTGATATTTTATAGACAAAATGTTAAACCGATTAATATTAAAAAAAAAAAAAAAGAAGATATTTGACACATTATTGAGTAATGGAAATCGTCACTGTAAACGTGTATAATTCATAATACAGTAGTAAGACCAGGAAATGACAAATTTCCATGCAAATTCCATATGATTGGTCGTCTCATCAAATTATCAATACCATGTCTTAATTGAAGCATTTTGATAGCCACTCATCTTTTAGAGGCTCTACTGAATATTTCCAGTAGTGGTAAACAAATATGCAGCAAAGGCGTTTGCATTTACAGTGGCGGTCTCTTATTAGAGAACCTTGGTTTTAAGGTGGATTTCCTTAATGCTGCTCAGTGGCAAGAGGGTAAGCTTTGACAGGATAGACCCTTTGCTTTGGTGTGTTGCCTAAATAGGTTGTGCTGATACTATCTAGGACATAACATTGTCAGCGGTACATTTGATTTAGTGGGCAGATGTTTGTTTTGCAGATGGAAGCAGACAGCTGTGCTGTTGCTGGGCAATACGATAATCTGTTGCTGGTCAGATTACTGGCTGCTCACCAGAGTGATTGTTTTTTTGTTTTGTTTTTTCAAACGGCACACTGGCTTATATTGTCTGTGTTTACATGGTAGACTCTGCCCTAATTAATATAAAACAGCATTATTGGTGAATGGACTGCATTTATGTCGCAATTATCTATAATTCATCTCTTATTCACACTTGCACACTAATGGCAGCAAGCTACCATGCAAGGCCTCACCACCAGGAGCAATATGGGGTCCACTCATTGTCATCGACATGTGGACAGGAGGAGCCAGGGACTGAACTGTTAACACTGGATTAATGGACGGCCTGTTCCACCTACTGAGCCACAATATTATCCATATTTAGTTATTAAAGTACAAAAGGGTGGACCACCATCAAAGCAGCCAATTTCTGTGCAGCTTCATATTTTATTTCAATATGATTGCTGATGCATAAAGGAAGATCCTTTTTCTACTTTGATAAATTACTTATATTTTTGAGGTTGAGCAGCCAGTTGCACATCTTTTGTCTTTTTTTTTTTTTTGGATAATCCATTTGACAATCCATCTGTTATTTGGTTGTTGTGGAATTGTCATTCCTACACATCTTGCATGTTTTAATAGCTCATTTCTATTAACAAAACAAAAAAAGGCTGATATGGATGGAAAATGTTGTAGATTTTGCCTTGAAGAACTCAATGACATCCCCAATCACAATGGGCCTCTGGTCTCTAAGGCCCACTAGCAGTCACAGGTGGCTTTCCACTGGTAACGACTATCATTGGGTGAGCTGAGTATTAGTAGGTGTTAGGTTTGAGTTAGAGACAGACAGTCTTCAGAGTGCAGGACAGATTGCAGGCAGGGCTGCTCCCAGTCTGCTGAGAGATGACGTTTTCTGCTGATGTCGCCCTTTTTCCTCAGCCTTCAGCAGCTCTTACTGCACCTAATTTTGTGTTGAGAGCAAACTCAGCCCATTTTGAGCCATATGAAAATTTTTTCTCATGTGCCGGAAAATGACCAGTTCATTTCTAGTTTATAATGTTGAGTTCATGTTTGTCAGTTTCAATTGTGTGAGAGTATTGTGATTACAAGAAAGTTGTTTATTACTGATGAGTTTTAAGCTTTTTAAAAAAAAAAAATTATTTTTATTTTTTAACAGTTCTGCATATGATATGAAGAGTGGTTTGAAGGTCGCTGTGAAGAAGCTCTCTCGGCCGTTTCAGTCCATCATTCATGCCAAGAGAACATACAGAGAGTTGCGGTTGCTTAAGCACATGAAACATGAAAATGTGAGTCCATTTGTTTCACTTCTTTTTATTTTGTCTGGTGCTAAACATGAATAAAATTGCTTGAGTTTGGATGTGCAATGCCCTTACAATGTGTTTGTGTAAAAAATAAAAAAAAATCTGCAGATTGATTTCAGATTTCAGCTGCTGCCTGTCGTTGTTAACTTGACATGGTATATTTGTCCATATTTTTGCAGGTAATCGGCCTCCTAGACGTCTTTTCCCCGGCTACTTCTCTGAAGGAATTCACTGATGTGTAAGTTGACCGTGCTTGTTTAAAATAGCTTCCTTAATCCCAAGTTTCCCTCTTTGTGCTCTTTGGCTTTGGGTCAGGGTGTCACCTCAGCAACACTTGTGCATAATTTAACAAGAGTGTTCGACAAACTGCAGCCTTCAGTTTCTCTGCAGCAGACAGTCCTAGCTCTGGCTGGGAAACACCTGGAGGCGGGCCAGCAGGCCAGCAGGCCGAACACAGTGGAATACTTCATACTTCACGTCTACTCTGTTAGTTATTCATTGTCAGGCTGCTGCAAGAGTTCTTTCACCACCAGCTTCCTTCCCTGTGTTTCCTGGTTTCTGTTCTTTGTGACACACATAACTGATTTGCTGCTGCTGCAAACAGGTAGTTATTATTTGTTGATGTTGAAAGTTGTTAGAATTGGGAAGTGGACAGCTAGACAGTGACTCATTCCTCAAACGTGTGTCCTGCCTCCCCCGTAGTTTGTGGAATTTCAGATTCTTCCTCTTCTCTTCACACTGACAAATTTGTCTCACAATCAAATTGTGACATATCTCAGTCGACTCCCGACATGAGAATGTTTTTCAGCTTAGAACTTGGAGACAGATTTCGTTTCCTTGCACGTTTTATTTTATACTTTATATTTTCCCATATGGAAAATTATTCCTGCACGATTGACTCATCCTAACTATTTTGGAGCAGTGGGCAGTGCTGCACTCAGGGACCCACTTCATATCTCAAGCCATAGTCAGCAACATTGGCAGTATCATTTAAAATAGCTAATGTGCATGTCACTAAGTTTGTGTGGAAACCCACATAAACACTCAGAGAATATGTAGACTCCCAAGACCAGAAACCAGGAACATGTAGTTGCAAGGAATGCTAAGCTGAAATGAAGATGGTGCACATTTGACCTCAGCCATATAACTGCAGAGGAGAACATACAATAGGTGTTTGGTGTGTCATCTTGAATTGAATTAGAAAAAAAGGATTTCAGGACATTTCCCATTTAGTTTGGTATATGCAGATCAATTATATACACTTGTGCAAGGACGTTATCTATGCTACCACAAAGTTTATTAGGAAGTCTGTGAGTGTGCTCAGGGATCCAGGTTTCCCCTCAGGAAAGTGTTTTGCTGAGGTGGCAAGTCTCTCCGATCCTGACGTATGTTGTCTCATCATTGATTTAGTTGGAAGATGACAGACTAAACAACATCCACACTCATGAATATATGGCATGAAAAGTTATTATTTTATGTGCATGTGTGTGATGGAAATCAAAGTATTACTTATAGTCTCTGGTAGTCATCCAGAATTTGATTTCATAATAGTATATACATTTCTTTTTTTTTTTTTTTGGGCTTTTATTGGACAGGATAGTGGAGAGAGACAGGAAATGGGGAGGCAGAGAGAGGGGGAATGACATGCAGCAAAGGCCGTCCGATGCGGGACTCGAACCAGGGCCAACTGCAGCGAGGACTGTAGCCTCTACACATGGGCCGCCTGCTTAGACCACTACGCTACACGACGCCCCAGTATATACATTTCTAATGTTAGCAATGGAGGTGTTTGTTTTAGGCAAGAGGCAAGGTGGCCCATTCTGCCATAAAACACTGTGGAAAAGTCTGCATCCATGCTACACCACATTTGTGGTCCAAGGCTTCCCAGACCACTCACAATGGGTTGTGTTTCAGGAGCTGTCCACAGTCTGATCATCATACATGCATTTTAATGCAAAGCATGTGGGGCTGATGCAGAGGGCTTGAACAGGTACTTTCTCATGCAGTGTGTCTACATGACCTTTTCATATCTGACATGAAAATTGAACTGCAGTAAGAATTGATATCTTTGTGAATCAGTAGGCAGGTCAAACTCAGAGAGAACCACTGCATGTTAAAAAAGGAGCTGTGTGAAGTCAGATAAATTCCCTCATCTATGCTTGAGGGTAAGAGGCTCAAGGCTACATGAGCTCTACTAGCGTAACACATCCGAATCACTGACTGACAGTGGTTTAGCTGCATTATGGGTAATGTAGGAGCCAGGTTTTGATAAGGAAGAAGACTGTTGGTTCTGCTGCATCTGTTTTGATTCTTTTTTTGAACTAAGCTGTCCTCACCAGTGTGAGAGAAGTGCAATACTGGCGGAGTGCCCTTTGACTATGCAGCAGTTTTGCAGAATGGTAATGTATCCCTAGTGGAACATAAGAACTTTTCCCTCACACTTTTAGTGGCACTGACTCAGTTTGCTGTTGAGATGGAAAGTTGTCCTCTCAAGATGCCCCACCCTCCTCCCCCATTAGCCTAATGTCATGGTGGACTGAAGGCAATAAAAGGTCACACATGTAGACTGTGTGTGGACTGGAGTCCTGCGTTGTGGAAGCATAAACTCATTCTGTAAAATGAATGCTGAGTCACAGGTTGCCAGAAGGAAATATGACTCCCTTTATCTGCACATCTGCTGGAACATTGGAAATGTTCTGCATGCAGTGTGATATCCAGGAAAAATCTCAGATATGCAGGTGCTGTAAGTGTGGTTTCCCCTCGGCTCTAAAAATACAGACGAGTCACAACGCTGCAGTAAGGCTCCTCACAGCTCCAGTCGTGCTCCTGTTTCTATAGGAGAGCGGAAAACAGAGGTCACTATTTATATCCCCTTTTTTCCAAGGCGGGTGAACTTTGTAGAGTGTCTGTGTCCCTGTGTGTGCTGCTAACAACAAGCTCAAGGATTACCAGGAGCCATATTACAGAAACGTCCTAACTTTCAGACCCTATCTTAAATGTGTGGTAACTATGGTAATTGGGTTTAGGGAAAAGGCCATTACAGATGAATGGTGCTTAAGTCAATGTTCCTATCCTAACTTAAGATAGGAAAAGTGTATTACACAAGCCTCTTAATCTTAAACTATCCTAACTTCACTGGCTGCTCTTTTATTGCTTTTACACAACCAACTAAATGTCAACAGGCAGAACATTCATTCATTGAGAGGGACAAAATGCTCCGTTGGATGCCGGAGACAGCGGAGACTGTCTGCTATCTCAGCCCACTCAATCTCTTTTATCGCCCGAGTTAGTGTTGTTGTAAATTTCCCAAAAGAACATCTTTGGATTTTTCTGAAGATGTT
The DNA here is from genome assembly GCF_021018895.1 of Seriola aureovittata. Taxonomy (NCBI): domain Eukaryota; kingdom Metazoa; phylum Chordata; class Actinopteri; order Carangiformes; family Carangidae; genus Seriola; species Seriola aureovittata. The sequence goes on along the minus strand of NC_079372.1, from coordinate 4,640,228 downwards.
ACCAACACTTGAAGTTAAGTGCCCCTTGTTCTTTTTGTTACATTGATATATGTACGTTTCAAGGATAAATGTAATGGGTTGCAGAAATGCCCCAGCAAGATGAGATAAGATGAGAAAAGTAGCATCGGCTGCTAGGTAACAGACAGTTCATAACTGAACTGAACTGATAATGTAGGATTTCCTGACCTGAGATATGATTGGACGTGGGAAAATAACTTAGGATTCTTAAAGTTAGGTAGGATTTGCTTCTGTAATACCAATTTAGGAAAAATGCTATCTTATACTCTTTCTGTCTTAACAATTTTAGATGGGAAGTTTCTGTTCTACGGCCCCAGGTGCTGTTTCAGTGCCTCGCTCTCTGTGCTGTGTGAGAATAGAAGAGTATTCATGAAATTGGTATTTGTGGAGCAGCAGACTGATGAAGCAGCACATGGCTCTGTGTGTTTTGGCTGCAAAACTGCCGCAGTAGCATCCTGCTCTTGCCTTCTTCCACAAGTGCTATTTGTGCATTTTAAACAGCTCTGGGATTAGATTTGAATTATGCTCTGATCTGGTCCCATTAAGCCCATTTATCTGGGTGTGCTGTTAAATGACATTCCATTTGTGAAGGGCTTGGCCTTTCAGTGCCTATGGAGAGAAGTGAGACTGAAAAGAAGTAGCAGCTAAACCGGTTTAAGCTCACAAAGCCATATGGGAAATTAGTCTCAGCCTGCAAACAACTCTGGAAAAATTTGTTAGCAGTGCAAATGTATCCATATATATACAACTGGCTTTTTATGACACAGGAAAACATTGATACACCTTGTGATATTTGTGTCTGACGACTGTCTCGTCTGATCGGCAGGTATCTTGTGACTCACCTGATGGGGGCAGATCTCAACAACATAGTGAAATGTCAGAAGCTCACAGATGACCATGTGCAGTTCCTCATATACCAGATCCTTCGAGGGTTAAAGGTAAGGTTGTTAAGGAATAGTTTCACATTCGGGAAGATATGTTTACTTGTTTTCTTGCTGGGAGTTAGAATTAAATATATAAGATTGATACCACTCTCATATCTGCTTATCTTATCATCAAGACTAGAGTCCTGAGGTCTGTACTACGAAGCAGGATTTCAGGTTATTGAGGTAACTTCAGGTTTAACTCAGGGTTTTCAGTCCTACGACGATGGTTCACTTGTTACCGGGGTAAATCACCATGGTAACTGATGCTGAACTCCTAACCTACTCTGGTGCAGGTTACCTTCAGAGGATCGGATCAAAACCTGTCAACAGCCAAACTACTGACCAATCAGATACCTGGAAAAACCGAGTCATCATTCCTACAGGATCCTGACAGGGACAAAAGAGTGATCAATTATAACGAGCAGTAGATATAAAATATAAAAAAGTACTGGAATAGTTTTCCTGTTTGAGTCTTTCCATGTGTCCACTCTGGTTTTAAAACAAAGCTTCTAAAATGGGTTTATCAAGCTAAATAAATATATAATAATTATTATGGCTTCATTTTAATCGAACAGATATTCCTTAATCCGACAGGATTCCTGACACTGATGATGAATTTACTCTCTTCTTCATCACTACAGCTCAGAATAACATGAGGAGACTCTATGACCACATCTGGAAATAAAAACTAAACCTTGATGTTTTTGATTAGAACAACTAGCCACTAACAGTTAATTATTTCCATGATTATAAATTAACATTTCAGTTAGACTGACTCATCAGACATCAGCTACTTCTCTCCTCTTTTCTTTCTCTCCTCTGCAGCAGAAAACAGTCTGACATTAACTTTAACTGTTCACATGTTCACAACAGTTTGTTCATCATCAGACTAAAGAGCAAAAATACTCAAATGTAATGATAATTCATGCACTTATTGACAATATATCTTTAGTCTGACTTTACTTGAAATTATATTTAGACATGGAATTTTTTTTTTTTTACTCCAGTCATGTGATCATATTGTTTACATTTCACCTTGTTGAATGTCATTTTTGGACCTTGCTATAACCGAATCTACCATTAGGCATCAGTGTTTCTTCTCATATTATATTAAGCTCATTTCACTTTTATTTCAAAATAAGAGCACACTGTTTGTTAAGATCAAACTGGGTCAACAAATCAAGCCTCAAACTGTTGAACAAAATTAGCTTGAGGGGAATAAACAGCATTATTTTAGTCTGATAACAGTGTTTGAGCCTGAATTAGCTAAGCCACGTTTCAAGAACAGGGCCCTGAAGTCTCTGCTGGTTGTCTGGCAACTTCACACTGATAACAAGAGCACAGAAAGTCACTGTGCCTGGCCAAGAAACATTTTTTACACTTTGGGGTTTTTTGTACAGATTAAACAAACAGATATTGTTCCTGAGCTTTCGAAGTGTTAATAAGCAGATGTTGTTACTTTTAGACAGAGTCAGGCTTCCTGTTTCCCGTTGTTTCCAGTCTTTATGCTATGCTAAGCTAAGCTAATGTGTTCTGCCTGTAGCTCCACACATTGAATGGACAGACATGACAGTGGTATCCATCTTCTCATCATCTAACTCTCAGCAGCAAAGTGAATAAGGCTATTCCACAGAAGTTAGATCCCTTCTTTTAAGCTGTCCTACTAACGATCATTAGAGGAGTGAATGATTTTTACACTGTACTGCAGCGTCTGACATTTTTGCAGTGGTTAATCAATACTTAAACTGATGCTGTAGTTTAATGCACATGTTCTCCTCCATCTCTCTCCAGTATATCCACTCAGCAGACATCATTCATAGAGTAAGTGCAAATGTCACTTTGTCTTTTACCCTGACTGGGCGGGGGGGGGGGGCTGTCAGGGTTTATGACATCTTTCACTTTGCAGAGTCGGGCTTGTGCAAACACAAACACAACAAGGGAAGGGAAGTGAAAACAGGACCTTGACTTTACATGGTGTTAATGATGTGCACTTTTCAATTGTAATGTTAATAAAGAAGGGGCGCAATTTGTTTTTATTCATGAAAAGTATGAATATTTCTCCAGAACAAGATTACAGATGTACTTTGCAACCTTAATTATTCTTATTGCCTAAATTTAAATTACACAAATTCACATTTATGGCTTTTCTCCCTTCAGGATTTGAAACCTAGTAACCTGGCAGTGAATGAAGACTGTGAGCTGAAGGTCAGTGAACTGCTCCTCTCATTTAAAACACCAGTTTATCCTGAATTTGCCCACAAATGTGTATATTTTGCAAACAAGTCTGCTATTTTTGCACGTAAACTGCTGTCAGATTTTGGACTTTGGTTTGGCGCGGCACACTGATGATGAGATGACCGGTTATGTGGCTACCCGCTGGTATCGAGCCCCAGAGATCATGTTGAACTGGATGCATTACAACATGACAGGTAGAGCCTGACTGCAGTGAACTATTATCAGCTGATTTATTGTTTAAAAAGCTCCTTTGGACTTGTGTCTTTCTTCATCTATACATCATGACAGAACAGTTGTTCGTCAGGCTAATCTAAATGTTTGTGTCCTGCTTCTGTGTTTCAGTGGATATTTGGTCAGTGGGATGTATAATGGCAGAACTCCTCACTGGAAGAACTCTGTTTCCTGGTACTGACCGTATCCTTTCCATTTGAGAGAGAGAGAGAGATAGCTGGGGCTAGATTCTGACATTTGCATAACAAATCAAACAGGTTTAATACACATTGACTTTGGTGTGAAAGTACTGATATATGATGTTTTTTTGCAGGCACAGTTGCAGAAGCTGATTTGTTGTGTCCACTTATTAAAACCTGCTTTTCTGCTTTTCTTTTCCATCATGGCGTTGCCTGAGTCGTCGCCTTTTATATTAAAAATGTAACACACGTAGTACCTGTTTCCACACTTCCCTCTGGCTTGACACATACCCTCTGCTGTAATGTTTCTACTGGCGTGCTTCAACTCTTCCTACACTGTCAGTATGCATGGTTGGCTCGGGGCCACGTTTTGCCTGCACCACTGCCAGTGTTTGTATGGGCCTATCAATCTGCAGTGTCTGTGCTTAAAACTGTTTATCTTTCTCTCCCCCTGCCAGTCTTTTCAGACTAACGGCTGTGCTTGTAAGTAGGTGTACACCTGGGCTGTCCACTGCCTTCACTCTTTTCCTATTGTATGCTGTCATTATGAAATTTGTTCTTTTTCCACAGGTTCAAATTCCTCCTCTGATCTTCTCTGTGTGAAACAAAGTAAATATAGTAAAATTGGATATCAAACATGGCTTTGGAGTGATAAAAGTTTCACAGGGCGGTCAGATTACAAGTTTTCCCCCGTCCAGCCTCTGGTCTTCCTTTACCGTGTGCTTGTAGACATTGATCAGTTGAAGCTAATCATGCTGCTCGTCGGAACACCAGGGCCCGAGCTCTTGATGAAAATATCTTCAGAGTCTGTGAGTTCACAAAGTTATGCAAGGTTTTCCTCTAACCGGTTTTCTGCTCTAAACCTTCCGCTCTGCCGAACGACGATTTGATACAGCCGCTTTCTAAATGACAGCATGTTTTCCTCATGGGTTTGAGACTTGCTTCCTGCCTCTTTTTAACTGAGTGAATAAAATGGTGTTTGCTGTGAGATTATTGTGGCACAGATGATTGATTGCTGGCTTTCACTGACTGACTACAATGCAAAGTACTGTGTTGTTTCTTTCCTCTCAATCTGACAATCCCTCCTCTTAACTTTTGTGACACGTTGTGCTTCAAAGCTTTGAAGTTTGCTCTTCAGCATAACATTGTAGTGCATCTAGTTCAGCCACACAGTGTTAGGTTGAGAAGCAGCTTCTTAACCATCTCTGCTCTGTCGCTATACTCCCCTTGACACAAGCTTCATAGATATAAACCAGCTTCAGCAGATAATGCGTTTGACAGGAACGCCCCCAGCATCTCTAATAAGCAGGATGCCCAGCCACGAGGTGAGCAGGATCCACAGTTGCTTTCTTTAGACCAGACATCAGTCCGGGGCGGGAGGACAGTCAGACCTGCTCTAACGCACTCTCCCTCTTTGTTTTTAAAGCTACGCAGCTCTTGGCTCAGTATCCTGTATTTATGTTGTGTTACCCCAAAATGCTGTGATAATGTTACAGATCTTTCCACATGTACACATATATACACACTATAATATTGCTTTTTTAGCTTATCTTTAAGAAATAAAGCAAACAGTGATTTACTGGCCACACTAACAACAGCACAGGAATAACTTTGGTCAAGTGGGTGTAAGGAGCAGCGCGGCCACTAAAGGGCTACTATTTGGGGGTTAAAGGTTTTGGTTTTCCAGTTAAATCATCGTCTTTGTGTGGTGTCTCACACGCTTGTTGCATGTGATTGTAACGATTGGCACAAGCAGCTCTGAACTTGTGTGGTAAAGGCGTTTCTGTGTTTGTCATTTCACTGTAGTAGTGTAAAAATATTTTTTCAGAGTTAAACATGCACACTGCGCAATAGCTAGGCTTACTGTTGGTGATACAGTAGTTACTAACAGCTCTGTGTTTTTTTCTCTTTCTGTTGCACATTTCTTGAAACTTTCAACATAGTTATTTTGTAATTGACATTATTTGTTTGCTCTATGTGATAGAATAACTGTCAAGCCTTTCTTTTACACTGAGGTGACTTCTCAGGACAATTATGAATGGTAAAATAAATGTCTTCCTTGTCGGTGTTGAGCCCAACAGGACACAAGAGCAGCCAGGAGTTTTTTCTGTTAGAGGGTACTTTCACTTTCAAGAAAAATCCTGACGTAAATTGGATATTAAAAATAACAATTACAGTGTAAACACTTCATTGTCTTAAAAAGAGCGCCGCGCTACAATGTTTTCACTCCTGCAGCTCCTATTTAGACCACACTAAGACGTCTTGCTGTTGCTAGGCAACACATTAGCGCTGTCAATCACTTTTTGCCGCAAGCTGCACACAGCTATCAACAGCAACTGTGAATGAGTTTTTGACAGCTTGTGTCTCACTTCATACTGTCAGAAACCCCAAAGAAAAACTTCATGTTATTCAACAGTTATAAACACAAACAGGGACACAAAAATGAGAGAAAAAAGAAAAGGAAGAAACTAAATCAATGAGTATAATTATACTGCAAAGGGCTTCAGCTTTGACACCAACATATGTTATCTTTGTGGGATACAGTACAGTCACAGCTGTAGATAGAAATATCCTAACTGAGCAGTAATGATTGATGCAGGTGGCTACATTGAACAGTCTCAGTGGCATGAAAGAATGTGAGCATTGTGAAAACTGAATGTGTCCGACATGTTGCTGCTGGTGGGAGCTGACATTTGATGTACTGTATGTATTTTTCTAGGCCAGGAACTACATCGGCTCCTTGCCACACATGCCCAAGAGGAACTTTGCTGACGTGTTCATTGGTGCAAACCCACAAGGTAATTCCAGAAAAAACTGGCTTTGCTGGTGGTGCAGTTCCTGTTAACTGCGATCAGTGTTTTATTTTGAAATTCTCCTTTTACTTTGTAAGTATTATTGGCTTGAAATCAGAACAACTCTACATCACAGGACACTGATTTTTAATGAATCATAGACTCTGTTAGAGATTCAGTTGTGTATGTTTTTAAGCTGTGGACCTTTTGGAGAAAATGCTGGTTCTGGACACAGACAAGCGGATAACAGCAGCCGAAGCTCTGGCTCACCCCTACTTCGCTCAGTACCACGACCCGGACGACGAGCCTGAGGCCGAGCCGTACGACCAGAGCTTTGAGAGCCGTGAGCTGGAGATTGAAGAGTGGAAACGTAAGTCCTGTCTATTCATGACTGAAATCTGTAAAATGTGTAAAGGGAAATAACGTACAGTTGACACTGGAGGACTTTCACAACATTTTTTCATTTGTTGCAGGATTAACCTACGAGGAGGTGTGTAGTTTTGAGCCGCCCCTCTTCGATGAGGATGACATGGAGTAGTGAGACGTGCGACCCACATCAACCCCAGCGTCCGACAAATTTGTAACAACCTCATACATGCGCATTAGTGTTAAACAAACTCTCAGACACTTGTATCAGAGTGCATATCAACCGTTGTCAGTCTTTATTAATTGAGAAAACATTCTCCATGATTAGCCTTTGGAAGGAGATCATTACCAGCGCAGGGAAGGGAAGAAGCTCGAGCAGTTATCATTACTCTGTTATGAACCACTAATGTTGATGGTCCGATGCTGGGAAATGTCACTTCTTGCCATTAGCTGAAATAATTTTATATTCTTCAGATATTTTTTAAATTCAGACTTTAATGACTCATCACTGTGACTCTGAGATGCTGAAACACCTGGACCTATAGCTGTGCTATTTTGTGTTTTAAATTTTCTATTGACTAACTTATGAATAAGCTTTTGTATCTATCAGTCGAAAAGGAATACGCTAGTCTACCACTCACCCTGCCACGTAGTCACATATAGCACTGGGTCCCGTTTATCTGTAATATGATTTTTGATTCAGTCATCGCCATGATTGTTCCTGTATTTAAAGAGATAACTTTGAAGGGTTTCCTATCTGTGACAGAAGTAGATTTTACAGAAGCTTTTAGATAGGTGACAAATTAAGAATGTGCCTGCTCTGTGTAGTCACTGAAATTTAGTGTTCGCCAACGGAATTTCACGTTTAATGTTTATTTAGATAGTTTAGGTTCCCTGTGAGACTCGTATACATATTTTGGCTACACAGAAAAATCTGAGCCTCTACTGTTTAAGGACGGTGCTTTTCAACAAGGCACCGAAATATAAAAAAAAAAAAAATTAATGGGTACATGCTCTGCTCAAAAATATGTAAATATCTGTGCCATATTTTTTAAATCTTATTGTGGTTATGTTGTGAAGCAATCACTTTTAGCATGTACATCAGTTAAAGATTTTGTGTGCGTCTGCGAGTGTTGTTGGTTTACAGGAATTTTAAGTGTCATGCTGAAACCTTTAGAAATACTGCTTAAATGTGTAAAAGAGGGATTATAGATGTATTTATACTTTGTGGAGGTGGTATTTATAAACAGCAATTGAAAGATCCCGTAAACTATTTTCGGTCCAGCAGAGTAACTACTATCTTCAGTCCTTTGTTTAACAAAATAAAGACTTATTTTTAAGAGACCCACGTTTTGTTGATTGTCCCGACAGCGTGTTTTATATCCTTATTTTCAAAATGAATTTTTATCAACAGGGACAATACTCAGTGCTTTCACTTAAGTGTTAATGAATTAATTAATGTGGATGATTTTACAAAGAACAATGACTTCCACATTTTATATTTTGAAAATTTATTATGTGTTACCTAATTTTATGCATATTTTGACTTCCTCTCATCCAGTCATGATGAAGGCAAGTGTTGTATATGAACCCGAGATTGGCTGGTCAATCACTAACATGACTGACATGAGCACACTGAATCATTTGTGTGGAGGGCAATCATCGCTGCATTTTTGTGTTCGCCCAAATGTCCTTTTTACTTATAGTAAATAATTGTAATCAATATTTGTTTGGCAATTGACAATATTGGTATTTAACATTCAAATGCCAAAAGTTACAGTTTTCATGACATAAGATATTGATAACAATAATTCTGTTTGTGCTCTGCACCATAGCACCCTGCCCCGGTGTGTGGACTGGAGCTGTAATGGTATCAGGTGATATTAATTTATCACAGGTATATTGTTTTGACACATACAGACGGGTAACATTGAAAGAAAAAACCTGAATAAATGACTGGAGAATACAGACATTTCCACGCAGGTGCACTGCATGGTACAATTAAGCAACTAACATCCCATCCTGTTCTGCGGCAGGTATAAAACTGCTGAGCACCCAGTTGATTCAGATTTTGTATCAAGATGACGAGGAAAAGATCTAAGTGCCTTTTAAAAAGAGGGTTCATTGTCCGGGCACGGATGGCAGGAGCTTCAGTCACAGAGATGCTCAACTGGCTCGTGTTTCAATAGGAGCAGTGACTACAGTGACATGAGTAAATAGGCTTGGAAATTGTGCTTGACAGCGCACATCTGATGACTGTGATACTTGTGCAACAGTGCGATATGTGAGGAAAAACAGAACAGCAGCTCTTCCTCAGGTGACTGGAGAATGTCAACAGAGGATGCAAAGTTTTTCTGGGTGATCAGCTCTGTGCACACCACTGCTAATGTCAAAACTTAGTGAAACAAACTCAATTTATAGTCTTTGTGAGTATAAAAAATGGACCCTCAGGGCACAGATACTTTGCGGTATCTGCAGGGCTTAAAAAGTCATCAAAAGGATTTAATTTGGCTTCAGAAGGTAACAAGGTTAAAAACAAATACATTTTTCTTGTTTGTTTCTAAAATATATTTTTCCTCACCTGGTTTTTTCTCTTTTCCATTCATCAGCCCAGAACTCAAAGTTTTTCATTTACTATTCAGTTGAAGTCATATGAGCAGCTAAACTTCTATCTAGCAGATCATTTGACACTGTACTGCCACCTGCCAGTTTTACTTCTCTGACATAGTTGAAGTCAACATACTGTAGCCACGGCCGTGCAGTAAAAGTGAATAAAAAGGTTAAAATGAGTTAGCACTCCTGCCAGTAATACTACATAACATATTTATATATAGCAGGCTATTCACCGTCTGTTGCTAAGGCTGGATTGCCAAACTGTATAGTCATTTTCTAAATGTGATTTATAGTATATATTTAATATGATAATAATATAATATATATTTAAATATAAAATACAGTGGGTTTCCTTGTAGCGATTGTTACTTTAAGAAAATGGTCAGAAGAATTATTAAGCAAACCACAGTTACCATCCCAAGCAATGTGTCACCCTTAACCTGAGCAGAGCTTCAAGGTCTGTGTGCTCAGTTAAGATCTGACATCCTGTCTTTTGTTGTGGAAACTGGACACTTCCATTCAGTCCAGGACAGAAAGTGCCTCCTGCGTGAGTTGAAAAAGGGTGAGAATGAAATGTATTTTGTATTCTACTGTCCAGTCTATCATCTTTGTCTGCTGGGCATCACAGTCTGCTCAATAGTACAGATGAATGTAGAGTATAATACATGTTTGCATACACTCAGCTGTATTGCATTACACTGACAGGTGTTTCTATTATTTTGTCCAGTGAGGGAAGACTAAATAACACAATCAACTCTTTGTATAATGCAAAACATTTCAACAGCACCACACACTACATCCTCCAAAATGATCATACAGCTACAGCTGCAGAAAATATGAGCATGGTGGGGACCAAACACCTCCCTGAAAGTTTCAGTGAAAACTGAACATTAAAAACTTCATGAAGGAGGATTTATTGCAGGACTGTTGCATTAGACTGCATTAGTTTTAACTAGGTGCACCTAATAAACTGAGTATATTAGTCATTTGACACAGCAGTTTTTGTTAAATACCTACATTCAGCATGAGACTTATTTAAGTTATTAATGAATTAAATGTTTAATTTGTTCAGTTTATGTCTGATATAATGCATTTGTATGAGGTACCATACATTTGTTTTCGTTCATTTTGTTTCTGCTTGCTTCTGTTGAAGGTTGGGCACCTAAAAATATTCACCAATTGAGCAAAGTGGGCAGCTGCCTAGGGGCCCCAGAACTCCCAGATGCACTGCACGTTGGTTTAGTTTTTGGTAAATTAATTAAATTAAGAATTTGAACCACTTAAGTACAATATCAAGGCAGGCCCTGCAGGTGATTTAGCTCATTTCAGGATCTGTCTTGCAGAGAGGTGGTGTGCTTACATGGTACATCTTTCTAAATAAAGTGGTGTTTACCAAATAAGCATACTAGGGGCCCAACAGCAAACATTAGCACACAGGGGCCTCCCTAACCGTCCATGTAGTCTGCTGCCCGCAGGTCCAGTGCAGTAAAGTCCATGAAGATGTTTTGATGATCAGGTGGAGACCCTGAGCGAAACGAGCCGGTGCGCATGCGTGGAACATTCGATCACTGGTGGTGTAGCTAACGGCTAAGCTACGGGTCCAGCCAACATGGAGAGGAAAGGTAAATCTTTACACCGACACTCCGCATACTGTGTGAGCAGCGTTAGCCCGTGTCTGTGTGTGTTTGTGTGGGTCTACACTGCAGTGGGTGTCACAAATGTAAAGTTTAGCCGAGCTGCATCCATTCAGATGGTGGTTTAATTGAACGCGTCTGTCACGCACTGTTGAGCTGGGGCGAGCTGCGTTAGCTCTCCAGACGTTAGCTTTAGCTTCAATGGGACATGTCAGGATTAGCGAGCTACGTCCAGCTTTCTAGCTCTTTCCGTTTAATACACAAGCTAAAACACCGACAACACTCACCAGCTGGTTCTGTATTAACCGACCAGCTAGCCACCCGAGTGTGTGAGACTACTTCATGCCACACAAACGGTGCAGTCTGGAGATGAACGGTTACCTATGTGGGTAGCTTATTGATGTAACTTAACGTTAGATGGTTTCCAGTATCAAACTGGGTGACAGATGCACCGCAGTTGTGATTTAGATGCTGGTTTTTGCAAACATGATACACCACAGCGCATAATGACATGAGTTTATGAGCTGTAAGGCGAGGTAGTTGTGTCATTTACATCAGACAGTGTAAAATGATGTTGTTTTTTTGTCTTCTGTGTGAGGTGGAGATCAAACGGCAGCTATTGACAAAGGCAAAAATAATGTGTCACTGGTTTCTTCTGACAGTTCTGGCACTGCAGGCGAGGAAGAAGAGGGCGAAAGCAAAGAAGACCAGCAAAAAGTGAGTCTTGACACATGTGTTGTCTCTACATGGTCCCAACATTTAAATGTGAAACTGACAAAAGGTCCTTGGGTGCACGTTTGCACTCATATTTTGGTCTGTGCATGATGCAGAGATGAAGAAGTAAAAGACCTATTAACATAATCTGAGCTGGATCATGAGATTGCACACACAGGGTTGGTTTCTATAGTTTTTTCATAGGGCTCCTGTAAGAGCAGTAGCCATATCCATAAAGCATCGGACAGTCATTTTGATGCAAGTTGTAAGCTGCCTGCATGTACTGTGAAATAAAGTACCAGAGGGCTAAACCCTAGTATCAACATAGTTTATGAATGATTGCATTAAGATAATGCAACAAACAGGGATGAAAATAGACTGTTCCAGCCTTGATCTCCAATACTGATTGTTTTGGTGTACCTAACAATCTACTAATCATGCCATCAGTGGCATCCTCTGGAGTGTTGCATAACAGCCTGTGCTATATTTAAAACGAGAGAATGAAGAAGCCCACATCAGCCCACCGAAGCATGGTGTTTCACTGAAAACAGCACTATTGCAGATAGTCATCTCCTGATAGTGTTATTTTCATGGCTGAAACTTGTATGTCCATCAGGCTTAAGAATTATCTGATACTAACAAACAAGATATAATTTAAAGCAGTACTGTTACATGCCACAGTCATCCTTGCATACTGAGCACCATTTATATAAAGACGAGCAGTAAACACTCAGTCTTCTTGTGGACACAGCGGAGTGAACCGGATATAGCTCTGAATCAGTTGTCAAAATAAATATCGGTTTAATGTAAGATTCTCCGAGGAAACGTGTATCAGAACGACTTAAAAATTAGACCACACACTTGCCTTCACACCGAAAGTAATGAGAACCAAAAGTTGGACCTCTCACTCAAAAGTGCAACCGTGTTTTGTTTTTTTTTCTTCTTGAAATGACTAATTGGAATTGTGTCTGGCTCCGCATTTAAGTAATGATATTCCCTTGGTTCAGCCCTGTCTTCATTCTTCGATAGGTAATGAGCTGTGAGTATGAGAACTGCATATATTCATTATTAGTACCAATTCCGATTGCCTCCTACAAATGTGTTATAATTATTACAAGAATTGCAGTAATTCACGAGTAGCAAATTTATTTTAAATGGAAAAGCCATCATTAGAAAGTCTAAATTCAGTTAAAATAATTCAGTAATTAATTGCAGCTGTTTGTTCTGTCATTGGTGCACAAACATGCTTAAAAGCTTTTTGCTTCGAATAACTGTGTCAGGAATGAATTTGCAGATTATGTGGAAACCAGCAGCCCATTTGTGAGACACTACAGACCAGTTTTGGAATTTATTTGAATGTGATCTCAGCTCTCTTGGCTCCCATAATGATGAGCAGCCTTAATCTCCTCTGCGGAGGAAGTAACATCAGGCTGTTTGGCTTTCAAGTTAATATTAGCAACTGAACTGTTGGCAAACACAGATTATAGGTTGTCATATATATACATACAGAGACCAAATGCTTGTATATAAATATGTTTTTTATTACTACAGAAAATTAGTGTATATGGTTTTCTGTGATTGAGGATGTTCTGAGCTTTCGTTATAAGACCAATACATTTTTGATCTTACACATTGGCTGTCAAATTACCCTGTTGTGCTTGGTTGAAATGCCGGAACCATTATATTTATATTTCACAAAGATTTGAATGACTAAATTAATGAAACCTCAAACGAAGGATAAAAAAGATCTCATTCAAAATGTGAAGTACATTCTCCCTATATATTACCCTAGACCACCCTGTTGTCCTGTGATGCCTGCTTTCTGCTTTGATCATTTTTTAGCTGCTATTATGGTCAAAACATCAGTGAATACAGATGAAAAAAGTCTGCACACAGTGAACCTATAATTTAATATTCATTTCAGGCCGAGCCCATTCTTCATGTGCCACATCCCAGTCATTAATCGTGCACTGACACTTTCTTGTCAATTTTTTTTTTGGGGGGGGGGGGTGTCAAGACTTTTTGTGCAATAAAATATGATGTATGGGTCTAGCATTTCTCTATAATAGTCTACAAAACTTTGAGCTATACTCTTGATATTATTTTATTAAGGTCTTAGTTTTAGTTCAGTCTTCTATGGCTTGTTCTCGTTGGACTTTGTCGCTTCCATCTGACAGCCTGACATAATGACAAAATAATTGCTCTGTAATTGTGGGACACCAGTGGCGCACAGGCTCCTACCCTTATCTTTTTCTTAATGATGATGCATTCTCTTTTTAATTCAGCTGCAGTTTAGCTTTCTTGCCTCTGACCCCAGTGATTTATTATATACCACGTAGTGAAGTCCTGATTCAGCAGTGTTTATATTTTCATACATGATACAGATACACAGCAGACACTTGGCCTAAAATGGACCTGCAGTAAAATTAGTAAAGCCGTTCTTATTCAGACATGTGTGGACAGCTGAATAGCTGGCATTAAGAAATGTCACCTGCAGCAAAGACTTCCTTAAGTGTTTCCTATGCTTTAGTGTCTTTAAGTGTGATATCTGTGGAAGGACGATGGTCAGCGTGGATCTGCTGTGGCAGGAGGGTTTTGATAGGATTTTTCTTCTCATGGCCTGCATGAGCAAGATGTAAAAATACAGATGCTTCTTTCAATAATCAGCAGCACTTAAAAGGCCGAAGGTGTATTTGCTTGCATTGCTTTTTACAGCCTCTATCAAGCTGTTGTTTGTTTGTGTTTATATGTTTAAAAAAAGGTACATATCAATAAAAATCTGCCAAAACCAGCCATGTAGATTAGCTTTGGAAAAACCTGTTTTTGTCTGAGTTTATGTGGAAGTTCAAAGTCATTCAAATGATGGAATGGTGTTTAAAATGTATTTAAATGAATAGTGTAGCTTAAATTCAGTTGGTTAGACCAGGACAGAAACTTACAAAGCTTTCTTTTGGTGACATCGAGGCCGAATCAAGACACAGCAGGTACACCAGAGCTTTCAACTTAATTCCCATGTGACGATTCAAATTAACAACCAGTCACAAGTTCACAGGTTTAAAGATAAGATTTGAGTGTTAGTAAATTGATAGTGTGGAGGCTGATGAAGGTTAACTGTTAACACACTCCTGAAAAGAAGTGAAACATGTCTGTTACCCTTGTGAAACATTTGTTAAATAGGAATGCATTTCTATAATTAAATGACAGGTAATTGGTAAGAGGTGCTGCAAATGTTAATGCTCAAAGGACTTATGTACTCAGGCAAGAAAGAATATGTTAGGGACTGCGTTCTTAATGAAGTCTATAATGGTTGGTGTGCTTGTCCATCAGGCAGCCAGCCAATCCCAGATCTCGACAGCAACCCCAGCTAGAGGCCTCACCCCAGGAGCCCGAGGAACCTGAGGAGATTCTCGGCTCTGATGATGAGGAGCAGGAGGATCCTAATGACTACTGCAAAGGTGAGTCTTGTCTTACTCTATATGTTTACACACACATACACACTTATTGTGGATAACCAGACTGAAACATTTGAGTGTGTTGATTTAGTCGATGTGCATTTTCTTCTGTTCTAGGTGGTTACCACCATGTGAAAGTGGGAGACCTTTACAACGGAAAATACCACGTTATCCGGAAACTGGGCTGGGGACACTTCTCCACCGTGTGGCTCGCCTGGGACATCCAGTATGAGAAACGCTTTACTCCATATTCTTAGTGCACTATTTTGTTTTTGACACCTGAAGTTGGATAACAAAGATGACTCTGAGACTGTTATAGTATGACCTTTTTCGGTGCTTCCTGTTAGCAAACGTCACTTGGTCTGTGGTTGCAGGGTGAAGAGGTTTGTTGCAATGAAGGTGGTGAAGAGTGCAGAGCATTACACAGAGACAGCAGTGGATGAGATCAAACTCCTCAGATCTGTAAGTTGCTGAGCTATGGCTTTCACTTGTTTCCAGTAAAAGTCATGACAGAGTCTACACGCTGTGTGACTGAATGTACAGTACAACTTTCAGCATGTTGGGCATGTGTGTTTAAGCAGTGTTACATGGTTACAGATGAAGAGACATGCCGATCCTCTATTGGTCCGGTCAGATATTGGTAAATTTAAATCCTCACTATTTTGATTGTATTGTTCCCTTTCTTTGTCCTCAGGTAAGAAACTCAGACCCCGATGACCCCAAGCGGGAGATGGTGGTCCAGCTGCTAGATGACTTCAAGATCTCTGGTGTCAATGGAACTCGTATCCTTTACAGCCAAATAATGCAAATTGCTTCCTTGTCTTTCATGACTCAGAGTAGAAAAGAAAGTTTATTAATTCTTAGAAAATACTCTTTCAGGTCAAGAATTATTGGTGTCAAATTTAGCTGGAAAGCAGTGTACAAGTAACAAAGTAGACAGCAGGTGTCGGCTGGACTAAATGGAACCTTTGTATGTCCTAGACAGACCTCCACCTATCACAACACTTTGGCTGCATAAGATCCCGCGAATGCCACAGGGACAGCTATAGCTGTAATACGAGACTCCCTAACAACACTGTAGTGTTTGCACTCTCATGACCTGCCCTCTTTTCAGTATAAATAATGCTACTCCTCGTGTAAGTGAGTGACCACAGGACCTTGACATGTTTAGTAATTCTCTGCTGATGAGTTTTTAGTTTGACTTTTCTTGTATTTCATCGTTACTATCTTGACTGCTGTGATCTTCAGATGTCTGCATGGTTTTTGAGGTGTTGGGGCATCATTTATTAAAGTGGATAATAAAGTCCAATTACCAAGGGTTGCCCCTGCCGTGTGTGAAGAGCATCATAAGACAGGTAACACGGAATTCACAGTTTCGAATGCAGGTGATTCATGGTGAAGGTGCAGTCATTACTTTGCCATGTAGCCTCCAGGCTGTGTGATGGGTGGGAACCAGTCAGGGCAGAGCATGTTGTGATGATTGAAAATACAAACAGTGAGCAAGTCAAACCTGCCTCTTAACATGACAGAATTGTAAAGAGCCAAGGAGCTTTTGTCATGATTGAACGAGGAACTGATTTAGTAATATTGAAATGTATACGCAGACACACATTGCCACTAAGTATTACTCTTTATTTATGCTCGGATAATTGATTTTACATTGTAAATTATTCTAAAGATTTTATTTTTCGTTTGCTTACATTGACTGCATTTCTGTCCCTATGATGTACAAGTGTATCAACCATTTCTTCCATATATTTTAACTGTGAGGAAAACCAAAAGAGACTTAGAGAATACGTTGAAACAGAGACATTGGAATATTAAAAAGTTTGTATTTCAGTTCAGCCCAAATGTTGACAATGTTTGACAGTCAGTTAATCATCTCCCATGCATTCATTTTCTAGGTTCTCCAAGGCCTGGACTACCTGCACACAAAGTGTCAGATCATCCACACAGACATCAAGCCAGAGAACATCCTGATGAGTGTCGATGAGCCTTATGTCCGCAAGCTCGCAGCAGAGGCCACAGAGTGGCAGAGGGCTGGGGCACCTCCTCCCTCTGGTTCAGCAAGTATGAGACACACACACACACACGCGCGCGTTTCACATACATTGATGAGTTTGATAACAGTTTGTACTCATCTCATATTCTCTTTTCAGTAAGCACAGCACCTGCTCCAAAACAGGTACAACCCTTTTCAGTGTAACATACGTTTTAAGCAGTCCCAACAATACGCGGCTGTCAAGGAGAGCTTCCTCTTATTTCCTGTGTTCATCTCTGACAGACAGTAAAAATGTCGAAGAATAAGAAGAAGAAATTAAAAAAGAAGCAGAAGCGTCAGGCGGAGCTGTTGGAAAAGTGCATCCTGGATCTGGAGGAAATGGAAAAGACCACAGAGACAAGAGAGGAGGAAGATGATGAAGACGATGATCCACAGTCTCCAAAGGGACGGGTGTGTGCTCCTCTCAGACAGGTGTCTCTTCAGGAGCTAGGAAATGAGGAAAAAGGGGGTAAGAAGTCAACAAGTATATGTGCTTTACTTTTATTACTGTTGTGGTGTTAATACAGTGATAAAATTCCTGGTATGAGTTATTTAAAAAAAGAAAAAAAAAAGAATTGTCACCTTTCCTGTTCTTACACTGGCAGAGAGCAGTGTGCTTGCAGACCTCATGAGGGTGGGACCAGAGGGGCTGTCGGAGGTGAACTGTAATGGCCATGTAGAGGTGGAGCAGAGACAGTCCCAGTGGACGGACGAAGACCAACACAATGGCAATTCAGAGCCCTCGGAGAAATGTGTCAGTCAGGAGGAACAACAACACAAGGAGTTTCCTGTCCAGACCATCCCCAACGGTGTGGACTTTGCCGATCTCCACGAGCTGGACACTGAGACTGAAGGCAGGGGCGCTCACGGCAGCGGAGTTACTGAACGACACCTTCCTGCTGGGCTGGAAGAAGGAGAGCTGGAGCAAAGCCTTTTGCAGGAGGAGGGAGAGGATGGGCCTGACTATGAATATAGAACCCAGGAAAGCCTGAGAAACGGTCAGTCAGTCAAAACCAGCAAATCTACAAACTGCAAAAAGGTTTTGTCTGAACTGTTTGCTCTGGCTGGGCTGCTTTGAAAGTTTAATTAAGGCTCAGCCATGTGAACTTTGAAATATTGATTGTCAAACTTTTTGTTTATGAGATTTTCAGCCCATCCTTATCTGTCTGTCTCTCTCTCTGCTCCAATGCAGGGAAGCTAACAGCAGGATCCCTGCTAGTTAACCCCCTTGAGCCACTCAATGCAGACAAGATCAAGGTCAAGATTGCAGACTTGGGAAATGCCTGCTGGGTGGTGAGTAGTCTGCTAATGACCTGAGGGATTTCCTGATTAGGGATGAAGCCTTGCTGCAAGGGACACATCCAGTGTCATCTTGATACCAAAATAGAAATACTTCAATCTCCTATCTCCTTTGTTTTTATATGGTATATTGTTTGTTTTGATGTAAAATGGCAGGTGCAGTTTGGCACAGTTTGGCACAGTTCTCTAGATTCTCCGTGCATTTATAGTTCTTGTGTATACTGTGCTTCTCCCATTATAACAGGATGCAGTCTCTTAGCTGTGTTACATAGCCATGTTATAGAATCTTATTATTTGTTTCTTCTCCTTTGTTTCCCTCTCTCAGCACAAGCACTTTACAGAAGATATACAGACACGGCAGTACCGGTCCTTAGAGGTGCTCATTGGTGCTGGATACAGCACACCGGCTGATATATGGAGCACAGCCTGCATGGTGAGAGATTGCGACGACAATCAACTTGCATTGTATCAAAACCTAAGAAAAAATTATAGTCCAATGTACGTTTAAGACTTCATTAGCATTATGAGAGTGTAGAAAGTGGTGGGAGGAAGTTAACATTTTCCTTCATACAATGTCTTTTCCTGTGTTGATGATGATTGTCTTGTCTCCTCAGGCCTTTGAGCTCGCCACAGGGGACTACTTGTTTGAACCACATTCTGGGGAAGATTATTCCAGGGATGAAGGTATTGCTGGGATTTCTTCCTCCTGTCCATTTTCCGTTTTATCCTGTTATAATTCCGCAGCATTAATCCTAAGTGCTATATTTAGTAGTGTTTCTGAAATATGTGCGTCACTGGTAAGAGGGTTTTAGCACTGTAGGTAACTTTTAACAGTTGCTAGTGTGAAAAGCTTCATGATGTTTGTCTTGTTATATTGGAGCTTTATTGTCATCGTGAATTATTTAAACGATTAAATACATATACTAAGAGTTTCACAGTGAGCATGGCAAGTAGGGATCTTCACTGCACATTAATGTGCAGTTTGCACAGTAAGTTGCAGTGCACTCTGCTTTCAATTTCACAGCGTTAACACTTAAATGAGGTACTCCATTACAGTGATTTCAAATGGTCTCAAATTTGGAAGATATGCAGATGTGAATCATGTGATGATGAGTACCAATATTCCTGTGTTTATGTCCTCTCTAACACCTCAAAACCACATTTTCTGGCGCACTGGAGACGGGGCCATCACTTCATTTCCTCACTCGCCTTTCTTCATCTCCTCATCACTCACTCTCCACGCTTCCTTGTTCTCCTCTTTACGCTTGCTTTATGTTAATGTTGGCTTGCTGCATAGCTTGAGGTGTCTGTACTGACTTGACTCTGCTGCGGCAGGTCAGGTATGTGCTGAGATTCAACCTTTAGTTCACTGGCTCGTGTCCTGCAGCTGTGAATCGAGTTTTCACCTACAGCACATATAAGCATGAGTCTGTTGCTTACTGTTCTACCACTGCTTTTCACCGTTGTGTGGCGGTCTTTGATTGGGTATTTTACTCATCCTGTATTGAGACTCCAGTACATGCTGTACACATTTTAGTGCGATTGGCTTTTTCTCGGCCGTGCTTTAAGCTTCATTTTCAGTCAGACTCAGTTTGTTTTCATGTATGAAACCGAATGGCCAACATGTGTTGAAATGTTTGTAAATGTGAAAAAAATAATACAGGCTTCCCATACCTGTGCTTTTTGTCATACTAGGCTGTCATCATCCATTGTTTCTAATACATTGTTCCACATGACTGTTTGCCATCCCCTCTCCTATCTCCCCTCCCATTTGCCATCTCCTCTCCTTTGTCCAAAACGGTTTCTCCGTGATTTCCCTTTCTTCCCTCTCCTCCTCTGATGTGCCTCATTTCCAGACCATCTTGCTCTCATGATTGAGTTGCTCGGTAAAATCCCTCGTCACTATGCTCTGAGTGGGAAATACTCACAGGAATACTTCACCAAGAGAGGTATGCCACCCCTCTGTCTGTGGCCCGCTGTGGGAACAGTGGTGGACGGCTGGGAGAAGGGTCAAGGTTTCCATCGGCGCATTCAGATCTGCTGTTGGTGTGTGCAGGCTAGTGGACAAAATAGTCAGTGCAGACCAATAAATGTCTTTTACTTTGAACAGTGCCATCAGACATTGATTCGAGTGTCAGTAGTTCTGCCAAAGATTGCCTGGCAGAGGTACATTCAGTACCTCTTCAGTTGTAGCCAGAGGACTTGGCTGGATACTTGACACTATTGATCCCTGTTGGGAGAACTTCTCTTGACTTTATTCCTCCACAGGGGAGTTTGAGTGTAAGAGCCACAGGAGTGGTGTGATAAACGAATTTTATCAAATACATTTAACTTTATCTGATAGAAATATTAAGTCACAGAAAAATGGTTGAACTTTGTTGCATTACAGGTCTAAAGTTTCAGATTATAAAATGTTTTTAGTGACGTCAAAAAATGCAAGTGTTCGTACGTATTTCAACATTATGATATGTATCTCACACCCTGGGAGAAATGTCTCATCCATAAGGGGTCCCAGGCTCAGGAGTCGGTCGGCATTCAGTGTCACGCTCAAGAACATGTGTGGAAGGCAGATGTTGCTGGGCCCATTAATGATTCTGTAAAAATGAGGATGAAGCTGTGATATCAATGGCTTCAACAGATTTAAATAACAGATAAAACATTTCTTTTAACTTGATGGGAGAAGCTGAATTTTTTTGCTTTGAAGTATATGAACAGGTGCCTCACTTGACGGCTGACCGCAGAGCACATCTGCATTGGGAATATGTGTCCCGTCCCCTGTCTGCTGTTGATTCTTGACAGAAGAACCTTCCAGCTCGTGTAATGTCTGATGGTCATGTTCGATACCTTGATTTCTAACCGTCGGTCTGTGCACGCCGACCTCCGCAACAATCTGGCCCATGTGTGCGAACCATCAGCCTGACCCTGCTCTTCCCCAGCCCTCCATCCACACACCCAGAGCTGGGCCTGTGACTGGGACACTGTCTGATGAATCTGTTGTTTGTCTTGTCTGTCTTTCCTTCTCCTTTTACTGCCGTGTAGACCATATAGCGCTGATCATTGAGCTGCTGGGGAGTGTCCCACGCAAACTAATAATGACCGGCAAATATTCCAAGGATTTTTTCACCAAGAAAGGTAAAACAAAAAGTGCCAGAGTCAAGGTTGGATGTCTTGAGAGTGAGAGTTTCCTGTCCCTAGGATCATACTCTAGTGTTGTGTATAACTTTTGTTATTTTAAATTCTATTGGTAAAAACCTTTTAAAACATTGAATGGAACAAAAGAAATTCCAGTTTGGAAGACACACTTACAGTTAAAAAGATATAATATTTCCTATATGTAATATCAAGATATTAAGACTGCTTGATGTTTCATAGACTTTACTATCTTGTTGCAGAGAGTTCATGTTGTAAAGTGTCGTGTTTTGTTCCTGCATGGCTCTGATACAGCGTTGTGTGTGTGTGTGTGTGTGTGTGTGTGTGCAGGGGATTTGAAACACATCACAAAGCTGAAGCCGTGGGGACTGCTGGAGGTGCTCATCGACAAGTACGAGTGGCCCCGTGAAGAAGCCGAGTGCTTCACTGACTTCCTGATTCCCATGTTGGAGCTGATCCCTGAAAAGAGAGCCACAGCCGCAGAGTGCTTGCGCCACCCATGGCTCGCCCTCTAGTGGAGTCTTCCAGCCCTTGCACCTCCCCTCCCTCTCACTTTCTCCAGAGACTGCAACAGATCACTTTCCAGTTTGGGCATATCAGATGAATATTTATTTCTCTTTTTGTTTCTTTTTTGTTTGTTTTTTTGGATTTCTTATGTTCTTGTTATTGAGCTAATGCTTCTGTGTATGTTTGCTTTGTATTCGTTGGTTCTTCTCTCGGTGTGATGACGTCAGGAATCCAGTGGATTGTATTTCTTTGTGGTTATGTTGGCTCCAACTGCTGTGCTCCGTTCACCCATCCAACCAAGCAAACCTGTTATTGTACTGCTAGTGACTCATCCTTGTTTGTTACACTCCTGCACTAAAACCCAAACAAACCAAGGATATGTAGCCTTTATTGGTCATTTATGTCCCCTTTAAAAAGGACTCGCTCTCACTTTCTTCATACGTTTTCATTAGTGCTGTGTTCTTTTTTTTTTTTCTTTTTTTTTTTTAAAAGAATTACTTTATCTTATATTACACCTGTAAGGTATGCATTTTGTATTTGTAAAGTAGGGATAGGAAGTTGCACACTGGGC